>NW_026734335.1:0-180000 GCF_949786415.1 Peromyscus eremicus | reverse complement strand
CCAAAACTAACACAAAAGAAAGTAATAACTCAAAAACTAAAATTGCTGGGCATGCCAGCTCACGCCTTTAACCCCAGCAGTTGAGACACAGAGGCAGGTGGATCTCTGAGTTTTGAGGCCAGCCTGGTCTACATAGTGAGTTCCAGAATAGCCTGGGCTACATAACGAGATCGTTACACAAAAACACACATACAGCCGGGCGGTGGTGGCGCAAGCCTTTGATCCCAGCACTCAGGAGGCAGAGGCAGGCAGATCTCGGTGAGTTCGAGGCCAGCCTGGTCTACAGAGCGAGATCCAGGAAAGGCGCAAAGCTACACAGAGAAACCCTGTCTAGAAAAACAAAAACAAACAAACAAAAAAAAAAAACCAGAAAACCATACATACACACAAAAGTAAGCAAATAAATAAATAAAACTAAAAATTAAAAAGCAAAATTCAGAAGAGGGAGCTGCAGGGATGGCTGGGGAAGCAACTTAGCCAGCAAAGTGCCTGCACACAGACAGGAGGGCCTGAGTTCAATCCCAGCAACCACGCAAAAGCCAGACACTGAGGCAGACCTCGGTCATCCCTGTCCTGAGGTGGGTGGAGGTAATCCAATCCTCAGAGCTCACTGACCAACCAGTCCAGGTTGAGAGAATGATCAAGAAAGACAGCCAGTGTTGGCCTCTTCCATAGGTGTGCCCTCAGTGTACAAGTACACAGTCATGTGAACACGTACGTATACTACACTAACACACACACACAAGTTGAGAAGTGGTCACAAGCATCAGACACAAACATTTGGGGCATAAATTAAATGTTCAAATAACTGTTAGTCCGCACACTGGGACTCCTGGGTTGAAGGAACACAGAGAAAGGTGACAGAGAAAATGCAGTTCTACCACATCCTCCTCAGGCTGTCGTCGAGGAAACACACAGGCCTGGAGAGACCGTCCAGCAACGAAGAAGGCCTGCTGCCCTTGCAGAGGATTCCGGTTCCCAGCACCCACTCAGTGGTTCACAACTATTTGTCACTCCAGTTCCAGGGGACCTGATGCCCTCTTCCGACCTCCTCGGGCACTGCACACATGTGGTGCTATTTTGTTTGTGCTGAAGTGTGGTGATATTTTATTTGTATGTCAATAAATAAAGTTTGCCTGGAGATCAGAGGAAATAGCAAGCCATTAACACAAAAGTCAGGCAGTGGTAGCACACGCCCTTAATCGGATCACTTAGCAGGCAGGGTCTCTGTGTGTTCAAGGCCACACTAGGGAACAGAGCCAAGCGTGGGGACACAGGCTTTTAATCCCACTACCAACCATAGAGACCTGGAGGTCTGTATAGACAGGCAGTGACAAGGAAGTGAGGTAGCTGGGCTAGGCTAGCCAATGAGAGGGCAGAGCAACAAGGCAATAAAGCCTGGGTAGACAGGAAATCGTGGTATTTGGAAGCTGCAGAGCTGGTGAGGTAAGGTTGGCTGGTGGCTCTCACTATTTCCCTGATCTCTAAGGCTTTCACCCCTATGTTTGGCTCCGTGTTTTTCATTTAATAAGACCATTTAGAAATTCGTCTACGCACACATGTAGACATATATTCAGAGGGAAAAAAAAAACTGCTTACACATAAAATAAAATGAATAAATCTTAAACACACACACACACCAAACTCTGGCAGGGAGATGACGAAAGCAGCTTTCTGCTCTGCTGGCAGGACTACAAAGCGAGTCTCAGGACAGCCAGAGCTACACGGAGTTTGTTTTTCTCTCCAACAAATAAAATATCAAGAAATTAAGACGTTCAAAATAATATCATCATATCACGGACGAAAATAGATGGAACTGGAAATCATTAAGCGAAATAAAAACAACTCACAAAGACAAACGCCATGTTGTCTCTCATATGTGGAACTTAGATTTGAATTTGTGATGTGTGTGTGTGTGTGTGTGTGTGTGTGTGTGTGTGTGTGTGTGAAAGAGATGAAACTGGAAAAGAAAGCAAGTGGGAAAAGATCTTAAAATAGAGGGGAAATGAAAGAAATTAATGGAACATGTGTGATATGACATTGGAATGGGGAACTCTGAGGGCATGAGGGGAGCTGGAGGGGATAGAGGGAGCAGAGAGGCCACTTGCAGAAGGGAAGGAATTAACCAAAATATAATAACATATTTGAATGAAAATGGGATAATGGCCGGGCAGTGGTGGCACACACCTTTAATCCCAGCACTCGGGAGGCAGAGCCAGGCAGATCTACGTGAGTTCGAGGCTAGCCTGGTCTACAAAGTGAGATCCAGGACAGGCTCCAAAACTACACAGAGAAACCCTGTCTCGAAAAGCAAAAAACAAAAACAAACAAACAAAAAAGAAAAGAAAAGAAAGAAAATAGGATAATATTAATATTTTATATTGACATTTTGCATGCTAATTTTAAACATTATTAATAAAAATGAAAACACTGTAAAGGAACATTGGAGGTAAGCTGGCCTGAAGGCAATTGCACGTCTCTGGTTTGTCTTTTGCCGAACACGGAAGCAAGGTGGGAGCTCGATATAAACCAAGTAAACATTTCTAGAGGGAACCAAAGTGTCCGGTGCTCTTTGGTGAGAAAGAGGACAGAAGACACACCCTCTGTGTCACCGAAGCATGGAGCAGTGGGGGTTGGCCCAGAAGATGGGTGGAGGGAAGTCCTGGCCCTTCGGGGAGTCCTGTCCTGGACAGCAGCCTCACCCTGGCCTTACCTCCCTGTGCCTGCAGCCCCCAGGCTGGCCGGCCTCTCCCTGTAGGAGAGAGCCACACACAAAAGCTCTGTCTCCTGTTTAGTCCAGGCTGAATTCCTTCTAAAACTGCCCTGGCTTTCTTTTTTTTCTCAGCCCCTTGTGAGAACACAGGAAACTCCGCTTCCTCAATCCTGAAATATCTGTCTCAGGAAGGAAAGGACATTGTCTTTCCAGGGCCTCTCGCTTGTGAACCAACCCTACAGCCTTCTCTGTAAATACACCACAGAAGCAAACCAATTTGGACATTCTTTGCAAACAGCAAGTTTGAAATATAATGAGCAAATTGGTTTAAGGGCAGGGCGAAAGGGACACAAAACCAATACCAAATGTATAGGCTCTGGACTAAATAGCACTAGAAAGGTGTTTTATTTTATTTTATTTATTTGGTTTTTAGAGACAGGGTTTCTCTGTGTAGTTTTGGAGCCTATTCTGGAACTCACTCTGTAGCCCAGGCTGGCCTCGAACTCACAGAGATCCGCCTGCCTCTGCCTCCTGAGTGCTGGGATTAAAGGCGTGTGCCACCACTGCCTAGCTGGTGTGTTATTCTTGGTTTTGGTTTGCTGATTTGAGTACAGGTGCTTGTTCAAGACAGCAATCATTCAATATTCTTACGCTATTTGAGAAATAATGTTAGTTCATCTTTTACAAGACCAAAATAAAATCCATAAAATGCTTTCTAGAAAGCATTCAAGAGGCTGGGGAGGTGGCTCAGGTGTTAAGAGCACTGGTTGCTCTTGCAGAGGAACCAGGATCAACTCCCAGCACCCATGTGGTAGCTCACAATCACCTATGACTCCAGTTCCAGAGTATCTGGCACCCTCTTATGATGTCTGTGGATCCAGGCATGCATCAGGTACACATACATGCATGTAGGCAAAACACTCACATACATAAAGTAAAGTAAATAAATCTCTTAAATTTTTTTTCAAAAAAATTTCATTTTTATGCTTTATAGAAAGCATTCAAAACAGGGCAGCGGTGGTGCACACCTTTCTTTAATCTCAGCACTCAGGAGGCAGAGGCAGGTGATCTCTGTGAGTTCGAGGCCAGCCTGGGCTACACAGAGTGATTTCTAGGGCAGCCAGGGCTACACAGAGAAACCCTGTCTCGAAAAACAAACAAATAAAAAAAATTTTTTAAAAAGGAAGAAAGAAAAGCATCCAAGGGGCTGGAGAGATGGTTCAACAGTTAAGAGCACCGACTGCTCTTCCAAAGGACCTAGGTTCAATTCCCAGCACCCACATGGAGGCTTACAACTTCCTGCAACTCTAGTTTCAGGCCATCTGATGCCTGCACATAGGCACACACATGCAGAGAACAGACATACATTCAGGTAAAACACATAAAAAAATTTTTAAATCATTTTTTATAAATAAGTAGACAAACTCAAGACATCTTAAGAGATGACTGTAATTAAATTAGAATATGCTCAGCCAGGTGGTGGCACACGTCTTTAATCCCAGCACTCGGGAGGCAGAGGCAGGCGGATCTCTGTGAGTTCGAGGCCAGCCTGGGCTACAGAGTGAGTTCCAGGATAGCCAGAGCTGTTACACAGAGAAACCCTGTCTCGAAAAACAAAAAAATTAGAATATGTTCGTGCTGTTAAATTTTTTTTTCTATTAAATATTTCAATTAAAAATGTTTGACAGCGGGTAAGCGTGAGAACAGGGCGGGTTTAGTAAGATACAGGACGCTGTATTTGAACTATAGTTTTTGGGGGACAGGTACCTGGAGAAAATGGTCACTTGTCTTTTCTGAAACAAAACACACTTGGAATATACTTTTTTGTTCAGCAAAATTAGGAGAAAATTCTTACGCCCTAGCCACCAAGGACCGGTGCTAAAGTAAACTGTGGGAACTTAATTTTTTAAAAACATCTTAAGGAGGGAAGATTGGCGAGAACACTAGTGGGAGTCGTTTTGCTGGGGTATGCTGTGTTGCGTGTACATACAAATGGACCACCGTCTCTACTGAGGTGTCAAGGCAAGGCAGTGCAGGGCCTCCTCCATCTTGTCTTCTTGCTGAGGCCATTTCAGGTTTAACTGGTATCTGATCTCCATGATGGGAAGGAAGCCCTTTGGAAAAGTTACTCAACTCTCTTCTAGGAACCCAAGGTCAAGATGCCCCAGCTGACTGACCTAAGCTTCTGTTAAACGGCCTGCTTGAGCAAACCTCCCCGCTGCCGCTACGATACCAGGATGTGGGTTTTGCCTTTGAAAACCCCTTACTCTAAGCACTCGGTGCTACACTTGGGTCCTGAATCCCTGAGTGTAGTCCCAGCCAGACTTTGAGTTGGCTACAGACTGTGTCTGAGCGGCCTTCCATAACAACAGAATGCACAGAAAAGATCATGGGTGAAATATTTTCATTCGTTTGATTTGTTAATTTATCAACAAAAGTCCACTGGGACTAAATAATAATAATAATAATAAAATTTGCCAGTGACAAGGAATGGGCTGGTTCTGTCCCTGCGTCTTCTGGGGTTACCTCTGTCACTGGACCGCTGTGGGGCTGGCTCTCTGACGTGGAGCGGCCACGCCAGTTTCTTTCTTTCTTTTTTTGTTTCCTTTGTCTTTGATTTTTTTTTGCCGTGTGTGGTGCACACGGAGGCTGATGGGAGCTCTTTCTCAGTCACTCTCCACCTTTGTTTGATTTTGAGACAGGCTAAACTAAAGCATAGAGCCTGCTGATTCTCCTAGGCTGGCTGAGCAGTGAGAACTAGGGGTCCCAGAGACCTCAGACATGAGTATGTGGGTGCTGGGGACCCAAATTCTGGTCCTCAAGCTTACATGTCAAGTACTCTATCAACCACGCCGTCTTCCCAGCCCGAAGGCTCTGTTTCTATGAGCAGAAATGGCACATGGGACTGGCAAGCTGGCATCTCCTGTGATGTCTGAGATGGACTCTGGAACTAATCATGCTCCTGTAAGCCTCAAATGGTCTTCTTCATGGCTTGCTTATTTATTGATTTTATTTTTGGGTTTTTCAAGACAGGGTTCTCACTGCAGTTCTGGCTATCCTAGAACTCAGTCTAGAGTAGGCCTGCCTCGAACCCTGACTCTGTCTCCGGAGTGCTGGGATTAAAGGCATATGACGCCACGCATAGTTTCTTCAAATGGCCTCATTTTAAAGCTCTGTGAAAGACTGTCAGTGAAGAAGATTCAGAAATGAAACTTTAGAGAAACGATCTGAGGTCCCTAAACTCCAAGGCCTTCTTCCTTCCTGTCTGGTCCTGCGGACTCATTGCTACGTCCTGAAGTATTTGTGATTTTACACCAAAGAGGATAACTAAAACAAAACAAACAAGTCAAACAGAAATAGAGAATTTAAGTATTCTGCCTACAGTTTATAAAAGTAACTGCTAGGCAATGCTTCCCAGTCCTTAAACAGTACTCCCAAGGAGCTTGCTCGGCTTCCAGCACCTTCCATGCCTATTCTGGAAGGCATTCTGCTCCTCCCTGGCCACCTGGCCTCGGCTTCTGACGCCCACCCAAGTGGGCCTGCCTCAAGTGTCATCCAGCTGAGCTCCCACTGTGCCTGTGTGAGCCTCTTCCAGGGATGTCCCCACCGAGGCGTGTGAACAAACGCCTTGCGTAGACTCCCAGGCACAGGCAGGGCAAAGCAAGACAGCTTTGAGGCGCCTGCCAAGGAGGGCGCAGGGCCGCTTTCAAAGCACTTCGCCAGTTTGCCAACTCGTGGGACTTGGCAAGCCCAGACAACAGCCCCGAGGGAGAGAAAGCCCCTGGATTGGCCTCCCAGGAGGGCGCCCCCCTGCTCTTTTCATCGTCCGAGGAGCTGCAGGCGAGGGAGACGGTGGGCGCAGGCTTGGTGAATGGAAGCGTCTTCTCGTGGCTACAGCGCTCAGTGGGGGAGCACGCCGCTCGGCTGCTAGCTAGTGGCTGAGAAAAGGGCAGCCGTTTTCCGTGTTTGTGTGGCATGCAGGAGTGGCCAGGCAAGGATTGAGATCAGACAGAGGTGAATAAGTATGAAAAGGAAGCTGTAAAAATCCGCCAGCCACAGGAGACGCCCTCTCTGCTCTGGGCCACAGGCAGGCGGGTGATTCAGCGCGAAGAAGGCGCCCTTAGGGGAGCCGGGCTGAGCCTGGTCTGGAGTTGAGTGTGCCAGTCTTTGCCATAACTCAGATTCTTCCTCTGTGAAAGATGCATAAAAAGACTTGGGCCCATGGGAGCCGCTCAGGAAAGCCTTGCTGTTTAATCAGTTTACAAATTGCAAATCCAACTCCTAAATGCCTAATCCACTGGCCGGCCACCAGTACCGGGTGAATCAGGACAGGGTGTTTGTTTTTCCTGCCTCGGTCTAAAAGGCCCCAGACTCACAGAAGGCAGGACTTTCTTCCTGTGGCTGCCAGAAGAGTGGAGTGCAGAGGGCAGTGTTATTCAAGGTCATTTGCAGGAGGCAAGGACCTACCTGCCACAAAGGGTCCTTGAGAAAATGCAAATGCCTAGGATTTAGGGCAGGCCTCCCGCTGGGAAGAGCAAGCCGGGGCACCTGGAAATTTTGAAAGTGAAAGAAAGCCTGTGGCCTGCCGTGGCAGAACGGTAAGCCCTGGGTTCCATCCCCAACACTGTAAAACAAAAGAAAAAAAACCTGAAAATTAAGCACCAGGTCTGCTGGTGACCGACAGAGCCTCAGTAAGGAGGAAGTACGGAAGACCCTCTGGGTAGAGTTAAGAGAGGAGGACCATTCCAGTTAGGACTACTGTCCTTCCCTCCCAGAAGGGCACAGGGGCTGGAGGTCAGACCTTGTCCGGGCACCCTTGCCTCTCCTCAGGGGCAACTGTTGGCTTGCTCCACAGCGAAGTGTCCCATCTGCCTGGAGGCCTTGCCCGGGTGCAGGAGGGCAAGAGGCCTCCTGAGGAGCGAGCAGCGTCGCCTGCGTTAGCTAGGACTTTTTTTTTTTTTCCCTTTGTGGCTTTGAAGTGGCAGTTTCTAAGGAAACCCTAAACATCCTCTCAGGGGGACATCAAGGACTGCAAAATGTCTAATCGAAGTCACTGAAGCCACAAGGTCATCAGCCCAGATCTAGGGCAAGTTAGGACCAATCTGTTGGCATTGGTGCCAGTCAGCACAACTCCTCAACCCCTGCCCTCTGTGACCCGGCAGCCAGCACAGGGGCCGGACCAACAAAAACACGCAGCAGACTGAAGATGCTTCGAACGCCCCGAGGGGTCCAGAAGACCAAGCGATTAAATTATCTTAGGAGAATGCAAGAGGGCTTCCCAGAAGAGGTGACTCATCAGTTCCTTATTGAAGGAAGGGTAGGATTTTCATAGCTAGAGAAGCCAGATAGAGTGAAGAGCAGAAGCCAAAACCAACAATAACAACAGCAGACCTGTGGCTGGAGGAGTTGAGATGTATCCCAGCCAGTTCCAAGGTGTTAAAAAATGAGGAATCGGGACACTGCTGGGGTAAAGGAGAGTCACCGTTCTTTAAAATAACCCGGCCACACTTGGGAGACTAACAGTAGTAGGAATCATCTGGAAGACCTGGAGGGCTAAGGAAGACACTGAAGCGTGTGTCTAAGCCCGTGGGATGAAGGAAGGGAAAAGGCAGCCCAGGTTCGGGTGGGGACCTAGAGCGAGACCGTGCCTCTACAACAACAGACAGAACTGGCAGCCGGTCGAGGGAGGGTACTGAATTTGGCCACGGGCAAGCCAAGTTTGAGCTATAAACTCGGTTCTGGAGAAATGACCAGTGAATTAACTAACCAGTTGATGGAGTGAAAGCCAAGCCAGGTTGCTGGCTAGTCAAGCAGCTGTCCACAGGGCTGTGCCTGGGTTGGTGGTTGTGACAGTCATCAATGCTCAGACATTGGGGTACTCCGCGTTGACAACATCAAGGTCTTGCCCCATTCCGGCTGGTGTCAGCACCTCCAGACTGACAATGATTGAAGTTACCCAGTAACGAAAAGGAAAAGCCAAGAAGAGTCCTTTCACTTCACTTCTTTCTCATTAATTAACCAGAAACATCTTTTTAACTGATTAACTGATGTTAATTCCCAGCTGCCAGCAAAAAGGTCAGCGAGACTAGCCCCAGGGGGAAAGCAGAGCCTAGGGAGGAATTGAGGGGGAAGAGGGAAGAGCTGTGGGGCATGGATGGTCGAGCAGATGCCCAAGGGATTAGATGTGTGATGGTTAGGGGAACCGTTGTAACAGGGGGACACACAGGAGCCCTGGGCTGGCCTTCCTCCCCCAGCAGTGAGACAGCACGCTTTCCACCAGCCTCGTAGTCCACTCTACTAGATAAGGGCTCATGTGCTCCTCCTCAGGTTGTCCTGCTGTAACCTTTGACCCCACAACCTGTATGACCTACACGGTCATTTCAAAATGTGCTGACACTTGCTAGGTTATCCCATGAAGAACAATGTAGGCGTGGGCTGAGAAGAAAAGCAGGAGAGAGAGAGAGAGAGAGAGAGAGAGAGAGAGAGAGAGTACTAACAGCACCTAAGAATCCTACCTGCTGTCAAGGAGTAATATCTCACCCCCATGGGACAGCGGCAGCACAGGGGAACCCTTATGTTCCTGTCTGAAATCTAGACCAGGCCTGAACCCAGCTAGCCTGCGGCGATAACCTCCCCGCCTGCTCGTGCAGGTAAAGCAACCCTCACAGGCAGTCCCGGACTATCCTCACTCTAGCATTGGGAAATTGCATCTTCTGGGAAAATTCACAATGCGGGACAGTTGGTCTCCAGGAGTCTAGGTTTCGGGACCCCGAGACTCCGGACCCCCCAGTTGTCTCCTAAGAGGCCATTTAACCTATGAGTCTCATTCAGATTCTTCCCTCAAAAGGCAGGTTTCATATTCCGGTATCAGAGCATTGTCTGCAAGGACGAAACTGCAAGGCAGCAGAAAACCCACAGTCAGTCACCTGCGGCAGTTGCTTAGCGGATGGGGCACATTTACCTGCAGCCACGGCCAGTGCAGCCCGGGCAGGTCTGCACCAGCCAAGGCACACAGAGATGTGCGTGGTCACCATGGAGCCCATCCTTGTCACATACAGACATCCTTCGAGGAGGCTAAAGCACTCTTTGGGTCAGAGGAGAGTGACCTGTCTTCTCTCCTCTGCAGAGGAGCGCAAAGAGGAGCACCCTGCCCGCAGCCTGGCCAGGGAGGACCGAAGACCTTCTCTTTTCAAGTGTCTTGTGTCTCCGAACTTCTCTAAGGGCCTTTTCAACAGCTGCTTTGCATTTACAGTGTAGCCGTGGAAGAGCAAACAGTGTTCGGACTATGAAAGTGTACTGACCAGGCTCCTGCCATGTGTTCCATTCAAGTTCTTTTTTTTTTTTTTTTTTTTTTTTTTTTTTGGTTTTTCGAGACAGGGTTTCTCTGTGTAGCTTTGCTCCTTTCCTGGGACTCACTTGGTAGTCCAGGCTGGCCTCGAACTCACAGAGATCCGCCTGGCTCTGCCTCCTGAGTGCTGGGATTAAAGACGTACGCCACCACCGCCCGGCCCATTCAAGTTCTTAAGTCCCACAGGGTCCTTAAGCGTAAGGAGGTAGATAGGAAACATATGAACAAAAAGAAGCATATTGGATGCTGGTAAGTGTCCTAAAAAGAAAACAAAAGAGGATGGTGTGGTGAGTTTGAGAGCTAGAGAAATTTTACTGGGTGGAGTAACATCTGAGTTGGGACCAGGTCAACCAGAAGCGGTCAGCCCTGGCCAAGATGGAAGCGTGCTTCCAAAGCAAGGCAAGGTAGGACAATGTTCCTAAAGCGGGATCAAGCTTGGCTTAGCCAAAGAAGGCAGGGAGGTCAGCCAACCTGGAGGCTTGGGTGAGAGAGGTAGAGATGGGGAGGTGCTATGGGCATGGTCCCAAGACTGGCTGATTGCCTTCAGTTGGATCTGTAGACATAAATTTAGGATAGAGGAACTAGTACCACCACCCCAAGTAGAAGACTGCCTGGCCCTGGCAGAATCCTGCTGAATGGGCAGCTGACTGTGGCAGGAAATCTGCCAAGTAGGTATTAAAGAAAGAGGCTGGGAGGTAGGGCAGGGCCTGAGCCATAAATTAGAGGCAGAAACTCCCGTGAAGAACCGGGAGAAGAGGGCTGTTTCTTGCTGCAGTATAAGTACTGCCTGGCTCCCCAAGGTCCTCAGCCACCCACACCCTCTCCAGCCTGAGACCCTTAGTGTTCTGAACAGCCAAGCTGTGAGCCCCTCTCCAGACTCTACATACAAATTCATTGAGAAACCGAGGCCAGCCCTTGCCCTACTTTCTCTTGGCCTCCCAACGAGCACATCCAGGACTGTTTCTGTGCCCAGTGCTGGTCTAGATCCATGCTCTAGAGGATCAGAAGAACACCTCTGTAAAGAACGTGGAAGAAGCTGAGAGTGTACCCAGTGGGTAGAGCTCCTGCTTCGTGTGCACGGAGTTCAGTCCCCGGCACCGCACGAGCTAGATGTGATGGTGCGTACCTGTGTTCCTAGTACCCTGGACATGTCCCCATCTCTACCTCAACTTTAAGATCATATATAGCAAGTTCGAGGTTAGCCTGGGACATATGAGACCCTGTCTTAAATTTTTAAAAAAAGAGAAGGTGGGGATGGGGACAGGCAGGATGTGGCCAAGACTCAAGCTCCCCGATGCCACCATTATCTGGAGATGATCCTCCCAGCAGATGAATGATTTAGACAAAAACAACGTAAAAGCTTGCTTTACATCAATTACACTCCTCAGCAATACGCATGGTAACTGCCTGCAGCCTAGGCAGTTCCTCCTCAGACAAGGCGGCCTTTCAGGGCAGTTCTGTGCTTTGTGCCAACAGCAAGGATGCCTGAAGAGTAGGCTCCAGTGTCCTACCCTCCCCCCAACCTTGGGCTCTACCTCAGAGGGAACCACAGAGCTCAAGATGCAGCGGAAGCCCTTCTGTACTAAGTACGGTTATTATAAGGTGTGGCCCCCAGCTAGACACTACCTTCTCTATTATTTTGACAGCATGACTTCCTGTGATATTAGCAAGTATCTCTTGTCACGTCAGTAACACGGGCTCATGCCTGTTTTTTTTTTTTTTTCTTTTCTTTTCTCTTCTCAACAATACACATGACATTTAATGCATCATCAAACGTTTTTGAGGTTTAGGGGCTAAAGGCTCTGAAAATAGCACTTCCTGTCTCAGCAGCAACACGGGGTGCTTGCAGCAGCGCTCCTGAGAGGAGCCCAAGAACTTCAAGGCCAGCTTGCTCCAGCGAGCCTTCTGAGGGCTGCCACAGGGGCTCCAGACCTGCCCCAGACCTCTAGCTATCGTTTCCAATCCTAAACTCCATCTTTCCCTTATTTCCAGGTCCTCGAGCAGATTAACTGTTCACGCTGCCTCCCAGATGCACAGATGGCACAGGAAATCCAGAGCATGGCCCAGCACCCAGCTCCCTGTGTTGAAGTGTGGACTTACACTATCCTCAGGGCTAAGCAGGAGACTTGTGTGGGGCTTTCGGTGAGAGCATACATTTTTCCTCCAGCTGTGAAGATTATTGCCCTGCATTAGCTCTAAATCTCTCTTCGACAGCGTAGCATCACAGGAAGTTGCTGGATCTGTGCCGGGAAAGATGAGATTAACAGCCAAGAGGGCAGAAAGGGGCTCACCCTTTCTCCAACACTCCAGTGTTTCACCATTATTCACGGCGCATGCTCGTCAGCAGAGACCACACAGGAACCCAGGGAAAAGGCTGAGGTAGGCTAAAAGGGCACGGGGAGCATGCTGGTTAGATTTATATCAACCTGACACAAACTATAGTCATTTGAGAGCAGGAAACCTCGGTTCAGAAAATGCTTCCAGAAGATCAGGCTGTCGGCCAGCCTGTGAGGCATTTTCTTAATTACAGATTAATGAGGGAGGGCCCAGCTAATTGTGGGTGGTTCCACCCCTGGGCTGGTGGTCCTGGGTTCTATAAGAGAGCAGGCTGAGCAAGCCAGTAAGCAGAACGTGTCCATGGCCTTTGCATCAGCTCCTGCATCCAGGTCCCTGCCCTGTTTGAGTTCCTATCTTGACTTCCTGTCATGAAGCATAAGCCGATAAACCCTTTCCTCCCCAACTTGCCTTTTGGTCATGATGTTGCATCACAACAATAGTAACCCTAGCTAAGACAGGGAGTGAGTCCCTCATTAGCTCTGAGTGATTAGAGAGGAAAGGGAAGACAAGTTCTCCGGAGCAACTAAGAATTGAACTGATTCAGCCGAGCGGTAGTGGCGCACGCCTTTAATCCCAGCACTAGGGAGGCAGAGGCAGGCGGATCTCTGTGAGTTCAAGGCCAGCCTGGGCTACAGAGTGAATTCCAGGACAGCCAGGGCTACACAGAGAAACCCTGTGTGTGTGTGTGTGGGGGGGGATTGAAGTGATTCAGAAATTTAATAATGGGCAGTTTGGCATTCCAGGCAGGTGCATCAGGAAATGCCAATGTCCAGCCACAGAGGGAAGGACTTGATGGAAAGGCCAATCTACCAGTGCAGGCCACATTACACACGGGCAGTGAGGAGTAAGGCTCATTCGTTCAATGCAGGTGTCTAATCAGGGAAACACCAGACAGCTACATTGCTTAAGGTTAGGGACGCTAACCTGGGGAAGGGCGGGGGTGGGGGTGGTAAGCCAGACCCCATATTGAATCCCTGCTTATAGTAATGATTTAATGCCAGAAGCAACACAGAATCTTCCAAGTCTCCATTCTTTCATCTATTAAAATGGGCTCAGTGATGCCCACCTCATAGGTTCCTAGGGTTTTATAAGGTAATAAAAGTCACTGTGCCAGGCGGTGGTGGCACACACCTTTAATCCCAGCACTCAGGAGGCAGAGGCAGGCGGATCTCTGTGAGTTTGAGGCCAGCCTGGGCTACAGAGTGAGTTTCAGGACAGGCTCCAAAGCTATAATGAGAAACCCTGTCTCGAAAAACAAAAAAAAAAAAAAAGTCATGTACTGAGTGCGTTGCCTGGCCAGTGGTGGAAACAGAGAGGCAGGGTCTCTCAATTCGTGCTTTTAGAACCATTAGTCCAGCAGTATGGGGAAGAGGACTGGGAAGGATGGCAGATGGCAGGGACGATCCTGACTCTGCACACACAGGCGCACTCACGGCCCACTCCATGGAAACGGTGCAACTAACCTCCCGATAGTGGAGTTAACACCTCAGAAACGGTATAATTGAATTTGAGTGGAGGAAGGGGAGAAGTCAGACTATTTCTGACACTGAACCCCCCACACACACAAAAAAACATTATCAAGAAAGGAGAGAGAGTGTGCATCGGAAGTGCGCCCTCCCCGCAACCCATGCCTTTCAGGGTTCGAGGGCAATGAACCCCAATCATTTCAGCTGCGCTTGTAAGTGTCTGCCCCTCTCCGTGGACATTACAGCTAACAATGCCAATAGTGACTAACGTGGCTGTCTCCAGTGCTTTAACTGTCCTGACTTGTTTGCTCCCCCTAAGACAGATATCAGTATTGTCCCCCTTTTTTATGGATGAAGATACTGGACGCTAAGCCATCAAAGAACTGAGTCCAAGTTCACCCAACTAGAAAACAGGTAAGACGCCGGGGAGCTTGCAGCTCACAACAGCAACTGTCACAAGTGAAGGACTAGAGAATTCTCCAGAAGGTCCTGGCGCTGCTGTGGCCAGGGTTGCCCTGGAGGAAGGCAGGCTGTCATGTGGGGGTGCTTGGGAAGGGTAGGTCAGAGAGGGGGCCTCTGCACCAGGGAGACACAAAACAGCACCCGCTTCCACGGAGAACAGCTTGGCTCTTAGGAGACTGAGAATCCTCTTTTTCCCGTGACAACGGTACAGCTACTCACGATGGTCAGTACTGTCGCTGTGAGAAAGCCACCGCATGGAGTGAGAGGGGTCCAGGAGTGAACCCCTCCCCCTTTGGTGACAGTCAACCCTGAGGGGTGTACAGTGAAGCTATCTCAGAGGTCGGTGCTGCTACACCCCCAGCTGCTCCGCCTCCCCTTCTGCTCTTAGCCCCTCGAACTCTTTCCTTATTCTGAGGGACCCCACCCCCGACTCACCCCACCCCACCCCACCCCCCACTCACCCCACCCCACCCCACCCCACCCCCCACCGCCGCCACCACCAACCCAGAAGTCCTGAAGTCTTGGGCAGAAATCCAGAGGTCACACCATCAGTTTCTCAGTTGCCCAACAGTCTCAGGTTCGAGGACAACTTTGTAAGGCAGAAGAACATGTGCTCAGATCTAGGGAAGATTTCAGTCGGGAAGTGGGGTGTACATTGTGAAAAGGCCCTTCCAACTCAGCCTGGATGTGGGGAAGGAACCGAAGAAAATAGAAAGGATTAAACAATGACATTCTTTGCGGGGTCTGCTCTACTATGCTTCCATTTCACGTAAGAGGAGGAGATTTCCAGGGTCAGCTGGAAGGAAAACCAAGAGCTGCCTGGGTTTCCCCTCCCTGCCACCCCAGCACCTAGAAAAGCTTTTTCTAACAGTCACTGAATGGAGAGGAGAAGACTCACAGGCTTCTCAACCTGTGGATCAAGACCCCTTGGGGAGTATTGAATGACCCTTTCACAGGGGTCGCCTGAGACCACTGGAAAGCACGGGTGTTAACATTAACATTCATAACGGTAGCAAAATTACAGTTATGAAGAAGCAAGGAAAATAACTTTATGGTGTGGGGGGGTCACCACAACATGAGGGACTGTATTAATGGGTCCCAGCATGAGCAGGGTTGAGAATGCTAAAGAGTATATAGCAGCAACCTTCACCCCATCTTGCCCTCTGCTGGAGGGTGCCGGAACAAGAAGCTCCCTTGCTTTGGCTGGGACTATAAATGGAGCTGCAACGCTTCTGACTCCTGGAGCCTCCAAGCCTCGGGCAAGTGCAGATTCTTTGGACAACCCGGACAGACAGAAGTTCTAAGGATTTTGCTTGAGGGAACAACTTATGGGGAAGTCAGGCACACCAAGTCGAAAACCTAACTGTCTGAGAGACCGACTTCCCCCAGGTCCCCCAGGGAGTCATGAGAGTTCTGTTGTCTTCATTTCCTCCAAGATTCTGACCTACCTCACCAGAGCGCTGTAAATAAGAAGAACTAACAAATGCAAGTCCTGGCATTTTTGAAAGGAAAAAGCACTTTGCAATAATGAACACGGACTTCGGCTTTTATCTTCCACAGTCTCCAGTAGTGAGCTAGTTCCCACACAGTTGTGGGCACAGAAGCTAGCCAGACAGCTGGCTTTTGAGATGAGGTACAAGGCCATAAGCTGTCTTGGAGCTCCTGGCCACTGGAGACAGTTTCCAAGCTGACAATTCTAAACCCATTTGCATCCACTTAGCTTTCTAGAGACTGACCTACAGCAAATAGCGCTTGAGCAAGGAGCCCAGGACGAAAGGGGCTGGAACATCTTGGAGGCGGCTGCTGACTTGTCTTGAGAAATCAAAACAAACTGCCTGGATTCATCATCATCACAAAAACAGCCAAATCCTGGAGGTCTGCAACGGCAGTGAGTGCGTTCAAATCGGACTTTCTGGGGCTGGAGACATGACTCGGAGGTAAAGAGCGTTGGCTGTTCTTCCAGAGGTCTGGTTTCCATTCCCAGCATCCACAGGGTGGCTCACAACCATCTGTAACTCCAGTCCCAGGCAGGGGATGTGATGCCTTTTCCTGGCCTCCACAGGCACCAGGCATGCCCAGAGTGCATACAGGCAGGCAAAACACACGTACATAAATAAATAAAAATTGTTTTAAAAAGTTAAACATTTTCAATGGGCTTTCTGCAAGGCGGGAGGACAGAATGATGTTCTAATGCTCTTCTTATGAGCAACGGGCATGCATTTAAAAACCACCTTTTTTCGGGGAGAGGGGAGGAAGTTTGAGAACAAGGTTTCTTTGTGTAGCCCTGGCTGCCCTGGAACTCACTCTGTAGACCAGGCTGATCTTGAACTCACAGAGATAGGCTGCCCCTGCCTCCTGAGTGCTGGGGTTAAAGGCGTGGCCTAGTTTAAAATCAACTTTTACCTTCACCGAGCAAATGCTGCTAATTAGGATGTGTTTGGTCAAAAGAGGTACCTTCTTCTACAAGGGTGTTCATATTTAGGCCCTTCTGGGGTATAAACATCTTTAATTATGCAGGTTGCTGTAACCTGGAGGATGGGACCCCTTCTACCAGCTGTCACCTGCACTCTAAAAGATAACACAGATTTCATCCACACGCCACAGACAGCATGTTACAGGCACTGCTCAGGTCATCACCCCGGATAACTAATGTAGCACTTTGGGACCACTCTCAAGAGAGTTTTTTGTGGACTGAGAGTTGTCAGGGGAAATAGTCCTTCTTGGGGGAAATGAGTTTTGGTTTCATGGCTACCTTAGGGTCTGGAAAGTGAGCCATTTGCAAAAAGGAAACAACCCTAAAATGTTACATGCTTGCCCCCATTGATCAAAATGTGTGGATATAGTTGTCGGCATCCCCTCTGGACAGGTGGTTTCCTTTGGCCCTTCCCTCTCTTTCCTCTTGGACGCATTACTAGCTGGTAAGTCATGCTGGCTAACACGGGATTTCAAGAGGAAGTCAAGGGCAAGCTTCTCCAGACAGGGCTGGGTTAGCCTGAGATAGGGATGGCCACTGGGGTCCCTAGGCACAGGCTAGGACCACAAGATGGAAATGGGAAGGCAGGGAGAAGAGAGCAGGGTGAGGCTTCAGAGCTAGGCCTCGTGGCCCAGGCCAGTAATCCCAGCTATGCAGGAGGCTGAGGCAGGAGGATTACAAATTCAAGACCAGCCGTGTATTCCTTACTGCTGTGGTTTGAATGATTAAGAGGTGGGGCCTTTTGAAGGAAGCCTGTAGCTGGAGGTAGGCTTGGAGGATTCAAAGGCCCACTCCAGGCCCAGTGTCTTTCTGCCTGCTGTCTGTGGATCAGGATGCTCTCAGCTACTCCTCCAGCTCCATGCCTGTCTGCTCCCCACCGTGATGGTAACGGACTAAGTCTCTGAAACTGTAAGCAAGCCCCCAATTAAACGACTTCGTCTGAAAGAGCTGCCATGGTCATGGTGTCTCTTCACAGCAGCAGGACAGTGACTAAGACAGTTGCCTTTACTGTTGTTCTTGCCACTCTGACAGAAACAACTTGGGGGAAGACAGATTTATTCTGTCACTTGGCTGAAAATGATATGGTTCATCTCGTGGGGAAGGCACACTGGCAGACGGTGCCAGTGTGCTGCTGAGAATACTTCTCACCTCACATTTTGGTGGGGCAGGAAGCAGAGACTGGACAGGAAGCAGCAAACCAGGGCTATACCCTTAAAGTCCCTCCCCCAGTGACTCACTTCCTCCAGTAATCTCCCATTCCTAAAAGTTCCACATCCTCCCATAATGGCCCCCACCTACTGGAGATCAACGTATGTTCAAACAGATGTGTCTACAGAAAGATTTCACATTCATACCATAATACTGAGCTACGGAGAGAGTTTAAGGCCAGACAGGACAACTTAATGAAACCCTGTTTCAAAAATAATTTTTTTTTCAGTTAAAAAAAAAGGGGGGGGGGGGGTGGGAAAGCCATTTTTCTTGGATAAGTGTAGTTACCACTTCTCACCAAAGAAGCCTCTCTACAGCAAACGGAGGCCACTACAGACAACCACAACTGGACACAACTCAGAGACTGACAGATCATGGGGAGCGGAGCCCAACAGGTACATCTTCCTCACAGTTCCGGCATCTATGGCTCAGGAAACATCATAAGAAGGGGGAGAGGGGCAGAAAGACTCCCAGGAAGTCTGCTTCTGTGAATCAGGCTCTCCGAGAATCAGCTGTGCAGACAAGACTGGGACAATGTCAATGCATATGCTAACTTGGAAACGGAAACACTGCACAGGGTCCCACTCCTGGACAAAGAACTACAGGCCATTCATGACTGCTGGGAGGAGAATCAGCTTCTCCCAGGGACCAGCACCTTACCGGTTGTCCAATGCAGAGGGGTCGGCCCTCAAACCATATATGCACAAACAACCAAAACAGACTCCACAAGCCGTATTTATACTATTCCTGTGCATACGCACACGTATCTAACAAGAGTAATCAAAGAACAAGAGGCTATCGACTCGAGAGTTGGGGAAATACGGGAGGGGTGTAAGGGAGGGTAGTTAGGAAGCGCTGGAGGGAGGAAGGAAAGTGATATAATTACATTTCAAATAAAACATTTTAAAACGGGGGTCGTAGGGACAGCGGAGCTAGGGATGTATAGGAAGAGCTTGCCAAGGGCACACTGATAGTAGAAAAAGGAAAAAAGACTAGGTTTCAGGGTAATCTCCTATAAACTCTCAAAAATCAAGAGGAAAAGGGAGATGTAATGAGGAAGCAGGTTCCAGGAACAAGGGACTAGCCAGAGGCCTTTGGATTAGGAAACCAACAAGAGAAGTCACTGGGAAGCCAGCCTGGTAGAGATAAGGGACTAAAGAAAGGACAAGAGCTGAGCCTCTAGTGGATGATAAGATTCCAGCCAGCATTCTGTATGTGTAGGACCGTATTGGTGGATTCAACCAACCACAGATGGAGAATACTCAGAAAGAAATGACGTCTGTACCGAACAAGCACAGACTTGATTTTTCTTCTTCTTATTCCCTGAACAATATAGTATATAACAATTTATAGCTCATTTACAATGTATTAAGTATTACCTAGTTACCTAAAGATATGCAAATACTGAACTATTTTATACAACAGATGTGAGCATCTGCAGACTTCGGTATCCTCAGGTTCCCTAGAACAAATCCCCTATGGGATAGCTAGGAACCTATCCCAGCACTCAGGAGGAAGAGGCAGGTGGATCTCTGAGTTCGAGGTCAGCCTGGTCTATAGAGCAAGTTCCAGCAGGAGCTGACACCAGGCTGGACTGGGCGGTTTTTCCTGAAGACCTGGAGTTGGCACCTAAAGTAACAATAGCAGATGGGACCAAAATGACCCAACTGGAGAAGTGCCTTGGTCAGAGTAATCCTGGTTCCAGTGTGATAAGATAATAAGGATCAAGCTGCATCTCCCATACTTCCCCACCACATTCCAAGAGAGACACAGCCTGGAGGAAAAGCCACCACGTGGTCAGGAGATAGTCATCCAGAAAGATTAGGGACACTACCTCACCTGACCTTGCCTCTGGTGAAAACCTGTCAGTCCTGCTGGACATACACATTACCGGAGACCAGAGAGTAGTAATTGACAGCATGTCTTACATGGCTGTCCTAGCACGATCTCCAGAAACATGAGTGGTGCTTCCCATGGGCCCCACGCTCTTCTAAGTGCTTCACTTTATGTCAATCTCCCAACAATACTGAGTCAGGTATCATCATCCACGGAGTGTAGTAAAAAAGCTGGGGCATGGAAAGGCTATATGACACACTCCAAGTCACACAGCTAGTACGTGGTAGAGCTTGGATTTGAACCCAGAAGACATTGGCTTCGGAATCTAGGTTAACTCTCTCTCTCTCTCTCTCTCTCTCTCTCTCTCTCTCTCTCTCTCTCTCACACACACACACACACACACACACAGAGTACACAGAGTACACATGCATGTGCAGTCATGCATGTGAACACACACGTATACTCATGCATCAATGAACACATGAACACACACAATGCAAAGGAAATAGAGTACACTAAATCCATACCCTCTAAAACCATTAACAAGAACAAATTACACATTTATAAGATTTTATAGCCAAATTCTTCTTTGTTTGTTTGCTTGGTTTTTTGTGTTTTGTTGTTTGTTTTTTGAGATAGGGTCTCTCTATGTAGTCCTGGCTGTTCTGGAACTTGCTGTGTAGACCAGGCTGACCTAGAACACACAGAGATCTTCCTGTCTCTGCCTCCAGAGTGCTGGGATTAAAGGCATGTGCCAACATGCCTGGACCACCAATTCATTTTAAATTCACTATTAATGTCTTTCTCCATAATCCTTAAAAGCCAGGGTTTCAAAAACAAAACAAAACAAAACAAACTGTTTGCCCCAGGGCATTTTTGTAACATTAGAGCTGTGGACACGAACCATGGACCAATTTCACTCTAGAGAGACTTCAAATCAAGATCCATACAACAAACTAACCCCATGCTGGCTGAACTCTCTGAACCTACACACCTGAAGGCCCTTTGTATCACCTGTATCCACCACAAGTGTCCAGGAAATGGAAGAATGAGGCAACACATGCACACTTGCTTGCACACTTGCTGGTATACTTGCTTTTAAAAGAATAAACCAGGTGTGGTAGCACATGTTTGTAATCCCAGCTCTTGGGGCTGAGTCAGCAGGATTGTGAGTTCAAGACCAGCTTGTGCTTTATGACAAGATGCTGTCTCAAAAGACACACATACACACACACATACACATACACACACACACACACACACACACACACACATACACGCAAAATAGCAAAATGTGGTAGTTAGAGGGCTATGGTCACTAGTGACATTCCAACTGTGGTCAGTCCCCTGGCCCTTGTAGACCCTGCCCAGTCCCCTCGAGGACCAGCCAGCTCTGTGCAGGTCTGTACCCGGCTCCGGGGCTGCCCTCAAAGGCTGCTTGCTCTCTGTTCTCATCACACTACATGGATCACCAGGAGCTTGAGCCTGATGCTTCCCACACTCCTGGCCACCCCCTTCCACCCCACACCAGCACTGAGCGTTCACACTGAGGGCAGTGGCCATCAGCTGAAGGGCTACCTTAAATGACTCACTTCCTTCCACATGTACGGGTTTCCATTTGTTCCTTTAGGGAGGAATTTTTTTAAATTAGTTTAAAGAAATGTTTTCTTCCTGATGAGATTTATAGCTTTCTTGCCTGAGGTTTTTCTTTTAAACTCTGATAAAATTGTCCATGAGTTTTAGAATAAAAGTATCTACGTGTTTAATCTGGAGAATCCTTTTCTTTCTTTTTCTTTTCTTTTTTTTCCCCCTGAGACAGAGTCTTTCTGTGTAACAGCCCTAGGTATCCTGGAACTCCCTTTGTAGGCCAGGCTGGCCTTGAACTCACAGAGATCCGCCTGCCTCTGCCTCCAGAGAGACTCTCCTTCTTACCATGTTTTAAGGTTGAAAAAAGCCATGTACACACTAGTTCATAGCTTCCGACTACAGATTCAACCCCCTCCCACCTTTACTAAATCCTACTTCAACCCCCTCCCACCTTTACTAAATCCTACTTCATCCCTGCTCGCCATGGCTCTTTCAGACTAGCTTGTCAAGCTTCTGAGCCACAGTGCTCAGACCTGAAGAAAGCAATCTACTTCAGAACTATTCTGCTCACTGGGCCAGGCTTCCACTTTTTTTCGCCCAGTAGATAAAAAGGGAGGTGGGTGTTTATAAATGGCAACATGAGAAGAATCTTTAGGATAGTTCTCTGGAACCCAGCAGCAAATGTCTCACTAAAAGATTAGATTCCCAATTTGCCTCTTGTTCCCCCCAATCTCTGAGATACACCTTTTAAAGCAACAATAGCATCTTCAGTTTATTTATATGGTTTGAGATGTATCTGGTTGAGAACAGAGTGGAGCGTCGTTATAGTATCAATACCGTGAAATCTATATAGCAAAGCAATTAAGATCTTGGACTTTAGGTCTTGAAACAGTTGAGTCACTTTCTCAGCTTGGCCACTTACACACCGTGTAGACACAGACTGGTGAGTTATCCCTTCAGTGCCTCAGTATCTCCATCTCGACCATTCAGCCAAGACATCTGGTTTATCACACGAGTGATTAAATGGGCTCATGGAGGCAGAAAACAGAATCAAGAGCCTGGTGCCTCCTGTTGAGTGCACAGGGTGTGGACCAGTTACTGTGGTCGTTATGATCAAGCATCTGCACCATGGGCGCCACCACTACCATGGGCAGATCGTTGTCATCGACATCACTATCATCACCACCATAAGTCTTCAGTATCATCCTCACCACCACCACCACCACCACCACCACCAACAACAACAACAACAACAACAACACCAAACACCAGCAGCAGCAGCAGGGAAGATTAGCATCAAGCATCATAATTCACAAACCCCAGCACTCGTTACAGTCAAAGCCCCGTCAAAAACACAGGAGTATAAAGTTTTCCCTTGGAAGAATATCTGAGATTTGAGAAGTTACCAAGTAGGACAATAAATTTAAACATAGCCAAGAAATAACAAACATTATGATTATTTTTAAAAGCAAAGTATATCCCAAAGTCATCAATTTTTAACCACATGAGTAATTCAGACCACCTATTTCTAAAGCAAAGAAGTGTCCATTTGCCTGGGGCATGTGTTGGCTGTTAGCTCCTGTGTCTAAGTCATTTGTATTTCAGGAACTGGCTCATAATCACATCAAATGAATAGGCTGAGAACTAGATACTCTCACTTGTGCTACTTAATTTCAGAGTTCACAGGGGCAACCCCAGAGCTAAATGGTAGTCCTTGTCACTGTTGACAGTACTTCTTATGGGACATTTATCCACTTCCCTGGTCTTTTGTTCACAGACTTGCTCTTTCCCCCACACATGGCTTCTCGTCAGCTGGTCTTTCTGACTACCACACAGAACAGACTGTCTCATGTTATAAAAATGTCCTACACTTTTGATACAAACCATTAATTAGACAGTAAAGCACAGAACAGCCCTTACATTTCCAGCTTTGGAGGCATATAAAGCACTTAGTTCATGGCTATTTGTTTCAGAATTTACACACACGACATCTCTGAAAGACCTTTCACTGTTTGGGATCAACTGGCTTCCTTGAGAGGGGAACATATGCTCGCTCTAACAGCAGAAACGCTCTGTTAATTCTTGGGTTAACCGAAACATGATGGCTTTGGCATCGTTCCCAACAGCTGGTGCTTTGGCCCCCAGATTAAGGGTCACTGCTGTGTAGGCCTCCTCACTACCGGCGGCGGCGCAGCCACGGACCAATTTGGAAGGAGCCACTGGAGGGCTTTGTCCTCAGTAGATAGTTTACAAGATTAGTAACAGGGAGTCACGACCTTTGCTGAATGCTCTGGGTGCTCCCACCCCTCGGGAGAGCTGGGAGTACCAAGGTTGGTGCTGAAAAGTGGAGGAAGATGGAAGCAGATTTGTTAGGAACCTGAAATCAACTTACTCTACACATTCATTTTTGTTTCCAGTTGAAAATTCATTCACCAAAACTCAGCTACTGCCCACTTCGAGAGAATCATTGGGACGCTTTCAGTTCTGACCAGGTCATTCTTTTTCCAAACATAACTCTGTAAGCACCCTCATTAAATTTGTAGGACCCTAAATGGAGAAACTCTGTATATTGTGATTTTGGGTTCCACTTCCTAGTAGAACAGCCATTTGGTACAGAGAAACTCACTGTAGATACTTGTGAAGCAGGACAAGTAAACACAAACACCATTGTCTCTGTTTTCCAAGGAATTCCCAAGCTTTTCAGGAACGCTGGTGCGGTTTTCTAACTCCAGTCACACTATGACTACAGATGAATATTTGGCTCCGCAAACGCACACGCCCTCTGCTCTTAGCATCCTATTGTTTCCCTACAGTGGACGTCAAGGACTTGGATGCAAGTTTTCTGAAACGCGCCTCCCTGGAATTCCCAGCACATGTTGATTCTGTGAGTAACCATCAGATGCTGGCTTCCACTATCTGTCATCAGATAATATCCCTTTCCTCCCACAAGCCAACTGGAATTTGAACCTGAAATACCCTTAGAAGGATATTTTCATTTTTACTCACAGTCTCCCTGCAGCGTCAGCCAACCAGGCAGGACACGGGGTCAGCACACACTCCCACTGAGAGGAAGAGCCCAGGCCTTTGTCCTCTGGGCCTTACCAGCCAACATCCACCTACCAAGATGCTATCTAAAAGCCTTGCTCAACACCCAGACTCTTCTAACTTATTATTCTGAGGCACTTGGCTTTCCTTTTTTCCTGTAAAGTCGCCAACATAGGTGGCTGGGTTTTTTTTGTTTTGTTTTGTTTTTTTGTTTTTTGTTTTTTAAATTACATTTATTATTGTTTATTTATTTGTGTTTGGGAATGTGTGTGGACACATATGTGCCACAGCTATTAGAGGACAACTTTTGAAGATCAGTTTCCTCCTCCATGTCCCCAAATTGCATTTTACTGCCTAGAGCAGTGGTTCTCAACCTGTGGGTCATGAACCCTTTGGCAAACTTCTAGCTCCAAAAATATTTACATTACAATTCACAGCAGTAGCAAAACTACAGTTATGAAGTAGCAACAAAAATGATTTTATGATGGGGGGTCACAACAACATGAGGGACTGTATTAAAGGTTCTCAGCATTAGGAAGATTGAGAAGCACTGGCCTAGGGGATCTGGTTTGCCACTCCTTTCCAGAATAGGAATATTTTTCCTAAATGTTCTTTCCAGATACTTGTCTCTGACATGGGACAGCAGATAGATTGCTGTCAAAAAAATATTTCAGGGGTTGGGGATTTAGCTCAATGATAGAATGCTTGCCTAGCAAGCACAAGGCCCTGGGTTTGGTCCTTAGCTCCGAATAAAAAAAGAAAAAAAGAAAAAAGAAAAAAATTTCAGCAGCTTACACTACTGAGAGGCAACTGTCTCTTGGATTCTTAAATTTATTTATTTTTTTATTTGCATTGGTATTTTGCCTGCATGTGTGTCTGTGTAAGGGTGTCAGATCTTGGAGTTACAGACAGTTGTTAGCTGCCACATAGGTACTGGGAATTGAACCTGGGTCCTCTGGAAGAGAAGTCAGCACTCTTACCCACTGAGCCAACTCTCCAGCCCCATCTCTTGGATTCTTTAACTTGGAGTGGAGCAGAGGGGAACTGTCATTGAGTCCACTAAAAGGGGGCCTTAAATTTCTTTCACTTTTGACCCCCTTTCCTCTGAAATAATTTTATGTGATTCTCAGTGTATAGATATATAAAGTAGATACATTAATCAAACCTTTACTGACAAGAAATCATAAAGAAATTTATTTAAGATCAAGCAAGTTAGTGCACACTTGTAATTCCAGCATTTGAGAAGTGCAGGCTAAAGGTCATCTTACAGCAAGGTTCAGGTCAGCCTGGGCTACATAAGACCCTGCTCAAACAGAGAGGAGGAGAAAAGAGGGGGAGGAAGGGGAGGAAACAAGTCTTTGGCTCATATAATCTACCATTTATTAAAGACAAAAGGAAATTTGCATACCAATGAGGTGACTAAGCTTGTTTAACACAATGCAACCCAAAGACACATAAATTTGGAGGAGAGACGGTAAGAAAACATAAAAAGTCTTAGTTTTTTGTAACTAAACTTGTGGGATAACTCATTCCTAACAGGCTTGAGGGCCAGCAGGCCCAAATCAGTAAAAAAGATACTTTCTGAGAGCCAACCTGGGTCTGCCTAAAGGCCTTAGCAACAGCAGCTGAGACATGATCTGGAGATGACCTGGACCAATGAGAGGCAGCCATGTCACACCAACAGATATATATTCATCAGACCTTCCCCCAGGGTGGGGTGGAGGGTATATAAGGCTTGCCTCTTCCTGAATAAACTGAGCTTGTTGTTTCAACATTCTTCCAAAGTCTGTGTCGTTGACTCTGCACCTACTTGGCCCCCTCCTCCAAAGGTAATAACAGCACAGGACCCTGACACATAAACTATCGTGTTTCTATACAAACAGGAAACTGTATGTTTAGTAAAAAAAACACTGCATTTCATAAATGTGAGTACAAGTATCTCATGATCAGGTGAGCAATACCTATGGGAAAATACATGCCCACAAAGAACAACAGACTTTCACAACTTGTTATGATTTATGTTTTGCCGTCTTTTCTTAAATAGTTCATTCTTGCCTTCCTTGCTTACTCTATTTTTTTCATTTTTTTAAATGTTTCTGCAGCCTTGGTATACAGGAAACATTTAAAAATGTGTATCCTGGGACTAGGGAGATGGCTGAGTAGGTAGAGTGTTTAAGATTTAAACTCAGGTAAACACGAGGACTTGAGTTCAGATCTCCAACACCCAGGCATGGCAGTGTGTGCGCATAATCCCAGCATTGCCCTACAGAGACAGACAGAAGTGAGCTTGCCAGCTAGGCAGTCTGCCCAAACAGTGAGCTCTAGGTTCAGTGAGAGACCAAGTATCAATCAAATGATGAAAGAAAGAAAGAAAGAAAGAAAGAAAGAAAGAAAGAAAGAAAGAAAGAAAAGAAGAAAGAAAGAAAAAGAAAGAAAGATATCCGATATCAGTCTCTGGTCTCTCCATGTACACCCATGTGTGCGTGTATACACACACACACACACACACACACACACACACACGCACACGCACACGCACACGCACATGCACACGCACACACACACACACATGCACATTTTGCCTGGTGTGGTCCTTCACATCTGTAATCCCAGCATTTAAGAGGCCATGAGGAGAGTCTCTGCAGTGTTTTACAGGGTGAGATTCTACCTCAAAAAAAAAAACAAAACTTAATATGTTCTGTATAAAAGAGATTGATAAGATAGGACTTCAGAACATATTCCAAAAAATGGAGATAATCATTATTTGAATTAAAAAAAACAAATCATCAGACAAAAGCAAATATTGAACAATGAATTGGGCACCCAACCAGCCAAGTTGTGGGACTCCCGCCTTTGACTGTGTCAAATATCAAGATCTATTCATCTCTCCTCCACTAAGATGTTAAGTGTATGAAATCTGGGCACTATGACACATGCACAACCAACCTTGATGAATACATGAATGGATGGATGAATGATGACCTGTCATGATTCCTTCCCTGGTGACTAGGAGTCGCTGGAAACCTTTGCAGGTATGACCAGTAACGGTGAGGTTGCAGGATTCAGACCAGAAAAGAGTTCCTTTTTTTCTTTTCTTTTTTGGAGCCAGGGTTTCTCTGTGTAGTCTTGACTGTCTGGAACTCACTCTGTAGACCAGGCTGGCCTTGAACTCACAGAGATCCGCCTGCTTCTGCCTCCGGAGGCTGGGACTAAAGGCATGTGCCACCACCACCCAGCTAGAAAAGAGTTCTTGACTAAGGAAACTCATTGTGGATACTGACACAGGAGCCAGGCAGTAAGGGGGAAAGGGTGTTCAGCTGTCACAGCCAAACATCTGAGCATCTGGGTTCTGTTCTGTGAAATTGTCTATTCAAAAAGAGGAGCTGCCCTGGGTTTGGTCCTCAGCTCCAGGAAAAAAAAAAAAAAAAAAAAGAGGAGCTAAGGTGTAGGATGAGGGAAAGGAGCTAGAGAACCAGAGGCAGGGCAGAGAAGAGTCTCAGGGAAGGTGGTAAAAGACCTTCCCAAAAGCAGTGACTTCAAGTTGGCTCTCTGTTATGGGGGTCCTGGTTTCGGCTCCCTTTTAGGGAAATGCATTCTCATAGTCAATGAAAACGAGAGACATGGTAAGGGAGGCCATGGGGGGAGGGGCAGGGGCACAGGTGGTGTAAGAAAGCAACACTTGGCACTCAGAAATGGCAACAATTGTATTGAAAAGCAAGACACATGCTGGCCCAGTCAAACTGGATCACACTGGCACCATCTCCCATCCCAACTCATTCATTGATTTCCTTCAGCAAAGTCATCCTTTTCTGTTTCCACTGAGGATTCCTCAAATCAGAAAAGGTATGCTGAAGACAGTGGGGTGTACCCTTCTATACCAGCCCTGTAGTGTATGTGACTTTTCCTTCTCACCCAAGTGCCCAGTGGCCCTCTCTTGGAAGTGTGGTGTTTTAATGAAGGGACTAACTCTGTGTTTGCAACCTTTTACTTCTGTCTTTTGTCCTAATTGAACGTGTTTCCTTTTCCAGTTACCCAGCTCTATATTGACTTTTAATACAGCTCTTTAAGTGTCCAATTTCCTCACCAAGTGCAGGGTCACACACATATTTCTGGTTCTGTTTTTTTTTTTTTTTTAATTTACCTTTGCTTATAGTTCTTTTCTCTATACCTATTGGATTCTTTGACCCAAACACAAATCAAGGCTTAGGGAAGCTCATGCTAGGAGAAAGGGAGGGAATCCCTTCTATTCTTTGGGCTACAATAACATCTGAAAGTCCATCACCACGTTGCTTGGCAACTGAGGAAATATTGCTGTGATTAAACAAAAATTATCTGGAGTAAATTCACAATGAAACAGCTAAAAAGCATTATATCATCCTACATTTCACTATTAAGATATGAAAAGTAGACACTTTGGGCCAGAAAACAAAAACATACATACACCATGGCCAAGAGCAGGGAGGCCAGGAAATGCCTGGACTGGGATCAGAAGTCCTGGGCAAATCTTGGACTCTTTGAGGCCCTTAGTGTTTTTCATCAGCAAAAAGATCAAGTGGAATTAATGAGCTCTGACATTTCATGATTCAAAAGAAGTAGTAAAAACTAGGAAGATGGGATCAGTTGTCCATTTGGACTACGGTGTCACAGGCCTAGCAGGGTAAGCCATCCATTCTCCTAGAAAGAGGCCTCCCATGCTAATGCTTTCACAGCTCACCCCCACCCCCTTCAGAAAAGCTCAGCATCACCCTGTTAAGTTAAAGAGTCTCTCCTAGAAACTTCTTCAACACCACTATAATGAGCAACTCCAGAGTCAAGGAGTTCTGGAAAAACTAAACTCCTTATAGAAATTACAAACAATGCTACTAACTGCCAAAAAGGAAACTGTCATTGAAACTGAAAACTGCCACAAACTTTGGAGACCAAATGGTGGCGATTAAAAGTTTAGAAGGAGAAACTGCTCAGTTCTAACTACACAGCTTTATTAACCACCATAATCAGGGCTCTGGAGACACCATGGAAAAGGAAGCAGGAAGAATGTAAGAAATGAGGGCTGGAGAGATGGCTCGGCGGTTGTGAGCACTGACTGCTCTCCCAGAGGACCCAGGTTCTGTCCCCAGCACTTACACGGAACCTCACAGTTCCAGGTGATCTGACAACATATTCTGGCCTCCACAGGCCCTGCACACAGGTGGTGCACAGACACATATGGGCAAAATTTTCATATTAACAAAATGAAAATAAATAAATCTCTTTAGAAAGGAAGGATCTAGCCGGGCGGTGGTGGCGCACGCCTTTAATCCCAGCACTCGGGAGGCAGAGCCAGGCGGATCTCTGTGAGTTCGAGGCCAGCCTGGACTACCAAGTGAGTTCCAGGAAAGGCGCAAAGCTATACAGAGAAACCCTGTCTCAAAAAACCAAAAAAAAAAAAAAAGAAAGGAAGGATCTAAGATCTGTAGGAGAGGGAGGAATGCAGTGAAATGCATTCTTGTAGACACAACACGATTATCTCAAAGTCTCACAGCAGCTGTGGTTACCTGCACAAGATGTATACAAGATCAAGCCAGTAAAAATATCTGCACAGATAGAGTAGATGACCTCCTGACCCCATCCCTTACTGAGGAGCTGTTGGCAGTGGGTACTTGCTTGGGAAAGAATCACTCTCCTTGAGGATGTGGCCACCAGTAGGTTTCCCATGCTCTACCCCATACACTTATGGATGGCTCTAACTGGACTTAATGGGTTACCAATAAATTAATAAGTTGGAAGGGGGACATGCTGAGGGTAGATAGGAATAGGATGGGAGAAATGGGGGGCCAGATACGGTCATACTTCATTATACATATATTTCTACATATATGAACAATTTCAAAACTGAACAATATCTTTTTAAAAGATGCCGAGTTCAAATCCTGGCTCTGCTTTACTAACTGGGCTAGTTCCAGCTGTGTCTGGGTTTACGCACCTGTGATCAGTACACACACCTTAACAGGTGCTGTAGCAGTGAGCAGTGTGCTTGCAGTAGTCATAGACACAGAGTCAGCGGCTACTGTGATTTCCATGGGAGTCGACGATAGCTTCTTTGTTGTTGTGCTCTTCCACTCTTTTCTCTTGTCCTCCTGGAGACAGGGTCTCACTGCGTATGTAGTATGGGCTGGCCTGTGGGTAAAGCTACCTGCTGTTAAGCCTGGTGACCTGAAGTCACAGACCCACCATTTGTCCTCTGATTTCCTAGACATGTCATGCCACACAAGCACAGGACACATATGCACACACTAAATAGATAAATATGTTTTTTTAAATGATGGAAAAATATTGTCAAGCCATATTTCTGAAAAAAGAACTTGAAACTGCAATACAAAAAAAATTTATAGTTTGATAACATAAGACAAGTAGCTTACTTTCTAAGTAGGGGAAAGATGTGGACACACATTTCTCCTAAGACTGTACATAAATGGTCAAAAGCATGTGATTCTCAGTAGCATTAGCCATAGGACCGTGAAAATGAGAAGACATGCTGTCACTTCAGTGTTGGTCAGAATGAGAGGGCTGGAATTTTCATTCACGTTAATAGTGGGACTGTAAACCAGAGCACATATTTGTTTAGAAAAAAATCTGATCATTCTTCCAAAGGTTAAGCAAACATATTATATGATTGATGGGTGATTCGTTCTGTATGCTGTGAATATGTGTTGCTCTGATTGGATGATAAATAAAATGCTTATTGGCCAGTAGCCAGGCAGGAAGTATAGGTGGGATAAGCAGACAAGGAGAATTCTGGGAAGAGGAAGGCTGGGTCAGGAGTCACCAGCCAGACACAGAGGAAATAAGATGTGAAGGCAGAACTGAGAAAAGGTACCAAGCCATGTGGCTAAACATAGATAAGAATTATGGGTTAATTTAAGTGTAAGAGCTAGTCAGTAATAAACTTGAGCTAATGGCCATTCAGTTCATAAATAATATAAGCCTGTAGATATTTATTTGGGTCGAGTGGCTGTGGAACCAGCGGGTGACAGATTTGTCCTGACCATGGGCCAGGCGAGACACGGGAAAACTTTCAGCTACATATGATCTGACAATCCAAGAGAAGTAAAACATGAATACATAAAAACTTGTTCATACTTCATAGCAGCATTATTAATAGTAAACAAATAATAAAAGCTAAATGTTGGTCAACTGCTAAACAGATAAAGGTGTTATGTTCATAAAATGAAATTATATTCAACAATGAGAAGGAATTTATACATGCCATGGCAAGAATACAATTTAAAAACCTTTAAAGACACTAGTTACAAAAGGCCAAAGCTTGTATGATTCCATATTATAAAGAACAGGATAAAAAAAAAAGCAGGTTGGGGATTTAGCTCAGTGATAGAGTGCTTGCCTAGTAAGTGTAAGACCCTGGGTTTGGTCCTCAGCTCTGGAAAAAAAAAAGAGCAAGATAGAAAAATCTATTAGGGTTAGACTGGATTTCAGGAATTTCCTATTTGTAGAGTACAAGGGTCTTGAGGGACTGCTAATAGCTACAGTTTGGAAAACCTCTTTACAGACCTTTAGACAGGCCACACACTCATCTTTCAATACTAAGCAATGGTTGGTTCCGAAGATAAAGAGAGCCTGGAAGATTCTAGATCAACTGCTGGATGCACAATAGTTTCTTCATCTTCTTCTCAGGTTCACCACTGAAAGGTTCTGTGGCGATAAAAGAGCCTTTTGTCTTCTCCCTGCACACTGCAAGGAATTGCTTTTCTTCTTCAGGCCCAATCACGTGACTTCTGTTTACCTGCAAGAACCCACAGGGAACCCTCCACCATCACCACACACTTCTGACAGAGACGAGAAAAGCAATGAACACTCACCACGCCCACTCCCCTCCCCCAAACACACACTGGCTTGTTCAGTGTAACTCTACAGGCTGAGAACAAGTCAAGGGCGGGCTCTGAATAGATATCACTGGTCCCTTCAAGTGAGCTCGGTGGACTAGAGACTTTCTCTTCAGAAAAAGCTAAATAATAAAAACTAATATTTGCATGTGGTTTCGGAAGTGTCTTAGTCTCCTGAAGCCTCTGTAGATGTATGGGCTTTTGCTCCTCTACAATACCAATGATGCGCCTGAATTTAAGAATGCCAAAAACCAGCCGGGCGGTGGTGGCGCACGCCTTTAATCCCAGCACTCGGGAGGCAGAGCCAGGAGGATCTCTGTGAGTTTGAGGCCAGCCTGGGCTACCAAGTGAGTTCCAGGAAAGGTGCAAAGCTACACAGAGAAACCCTGTCTCGAAAAACCAAAAAAAAAAAAAAAAAATGCCAAAAACCATGTTTCCATTCCACCAACGGTGAGCGCCCTTGTTTTTTGTCTGAGCATAAAGAATAGAGTAGGGGCAGAGCACGTTCTTGGCTTCAGGTGGCTCTGGGGTAAAATCTCAGTATTTCCTTACTTCAGTTCCCACAGCCTCAAGTTGTGCTGTCTGAAAATAGAGGGCCAGAAACACCCAGTTACCAACTCTTGGTTTCTCTTATAGGCTCTTAGAAATAAGGTCTTACTCTGTAACCCAAGGTGCCCTGGAACTCACTTAGTCCAGCCTGGCCTTGAATTCATGGAAATCCTCTTTCTGCAGCTTCCCAAGTGCTGAAATTACGGGCATAAACCACCTACCTGTCTTCCAGAGGTATTGTGGACATTACATGCAGTGATGCCAAAAGCAACCTGACTTCCTTCCCACAGCACTCTGCTCCTTGCCATGATTCAGTCAGTTAAATGTAGTGACTGTCACTCCTGTCCATACAAATCTCAGGAAGCTGTCTGCACAATCCCAGGGACCATATAATTGCTGACAGGCTGGTTATTCAATAAAGGGTAGGTCTTCTTAACGTCCAAACCAATAAAGACCAGTAAGAGCCAGCCAAAGGGTTTCCTGAAGAGACTGCTGACCTCAGAAACCAGTTGAGAAGATACGTAGCCTCCACAGTGAGAAACAAGTGTTGCTGTTGTGAAGAGGTAAGGTGTTCAGAGACTTGAAGTTTATCACACCACAGAGTGCCAGGACATGAGTTCCTTCACCCCACTCCTCCCTCACATATGATCCTCACAGAATCTGTGAGCCTGAGTGGAAAAGAACTGTGTGTGTGTGTTGGGGGGGGGGGGGGAGGGAATCTATGGTGAGAGACCCTATCCTTCGCCCAAGAAGTTGTTACTTTTGATTTCCTCCAAGTGTTATGAAGGTAGGTGAGGCAAAAGCAGCTGGAAAGCTGGGTGAGGTCTAAACTGGCTTAGTCAGTATCGCCCAGGGCCCCCTGGGAAGCTCTCATGGGGAGAGGTGCAGGCAAGCAATTGTCATCTGGGAAACAAACTTCAAAACCAGTGGGTAGATTGTTATCAACCCACAGAAAAACCTGGATTTAATTAACGGATAGCATACTGGGTGGAAGTAAGATCTTGTGTTCAGAAGTAGAGTCTTGTGTTTGCCTTGGCCTTTCTGTCTCCTAGTGACATTCTTTTTCACCTTTCTAGTTCATGAAGATATGGCTAGAATCAATGAAACGAAGTGGAATCTACAATATTAACTGAAAAAGTACTTAGGGGGTATCCTAGATAATGAAATATTGTCTTTGATGGTTAGCTTTAATTGTCAACTTGATACAACCGAAAGTCACCTGGGAAGTCTCAAGGAGAGACAGTCTACATTGGGTTGACCTGTGGGCATGTGTGTGGGAGGGTGTCTTAATTCAGTTAATTGATGTGGGAAGGCATGGCCCACCATGGGCAGCACCACTCGCTAGGCTGGAATATCAGCCCTGAACTGTGTAAGAGTGGAGAACTGAGAGCATGCAATCATGCATGTATACATTCATTTTTCTCTGCTCTCAACTATGCATGGGATGTGACTAGCTGTTCTGATTTTCCTTATATGATGGACTGTAATCTGGAATTGTGAGGTAAAATAAACCCTTTCTCCTTCAAGTTGCTTTTTGTCAAGGTATGTTTTCACAGCAATGTAGCTGGAGTTTTCCTGGTCCTGCCCGGCCCAAGGTCAGGACAAATCTCTCTTGCCCGCCAGTCCCTCAGCCGCTCAGACCCAACCAAGTAAACACACAGAGACAAGTTGCTTACAAACTGAATGGCCGTGGCAGGCTTCTTGCTAACTGTTCTTATATCTTAAATCAACCCATTTCTATTCATCTATAAGTTGCCACGGTGGCTCCTGGCTTATCAGTACCTTACATCTCGCTTGTCATGGCTACGGATGGCAGCGTCTCTCTGACTCAGCCTTCCTGTTCCCAGAATTCTCTTCTCTGCTTGTCCCACCTATACTTCCTGTCTGGCTACTGGACAATCAGCTTTTTATTTATACAGAGTGATATCCACAGCACAGCAGCAGAAATGAAACTGAAACATCTAAAAGAATTGGGTTAATAAAAATACCATTGGAAAACACTAATGTGGGGTGATATTATTGCTATTCAGCTCAAGTTTGAAAAGAGGCAGAAATATCCCATCTTATCAGATACAACCTCAACCAAAGGATCAGCATTCTTGGGTGATTTCTATTTGACCAACTATGTGATCTCAGGGCCACAAACTACAAAGGAAGAAAAACTGTAAGAACCCAACCCAATCACTAAAGTTTGCAAGAGGCCATTTAAGCTCCCTCCCAAATTCTTACGTTTAAACGTTCCTTTCAAATTCTTAACCTGATTCCAAAGAAAGACTGACAAGCTTGTATAAAAGAGTTTTAAAAACCAGAGAAGTGCAGAGTGGTGAAGATTCTGTGAACGAAGTCTAGAACTACGTTCCAGGAGAAACTTCCGTAACAAGGAGAAAAAGCAAGACCATTTCCCAGGAAATGTTCTCTATCAACAATGGCTGCGATTGTCAGACCCAGCGATGCCTTAACTATATCCTATGCATTATTTCTAATCCTCGAGCAAGTCTTTGTTTATAAATGAGGCAGAGAGAGAGCTTGAGCCAGTGAAGAGTCACAAAACCTAGATTTGAAGTCAAGACTGCTTGCTGGGCCAGGCCTTGCATCCCCCACTGCCATGCCTGTGGCCATCCACAGTGGACCCCAGAGGCTGGTCCATCAGATGGGACCAGCCAGGCTGGCCTATGCTTCAGTCCTAACTGGGACAGTTACTCTGCCAGAAGTATAATACTGAGCTAGGTAGCCCTCTTTCTCTCTCTCTCTCTCTTTCTCTCTCTTTTTAAGCCTTTATAGAATAAAGATTTCAAAACCAGACACACAAAAAATGATTTAAAAAAAACTTTTTATTGTGGAATTTAAAATATAGACAAGTCAAGAAAGTGGTAAAAAGAATAACTTAGAGCCGGGTGGTAGTGGCACCGCCTTTAATCCCAGCACTCAGGAGGCAGAGCCAGGCAGATCTCTGTGAGTTTGAGGCCAGCCTGGTCTACAGAGCAAGATCCAGGACAGGCACCAAAACTACATGGAGAAACCCAGTCTTGAAAAACCAAAAAAAAAAAAAAAAAAAAAAAAAAGAATAACTTAGCTCTACTCAGCCACCAACTTCCATCAGCATTTTGACATTCTTATTTTAATCATTTCCCTTATTTTCTGGAATGTTTTCAATGATTTCATCTCACTCCGTGACATTTTGGTATTGGTCTTTATATATAAAGATGACATACCCACAAATTAATTATCATTCCCAAGAAAAGAAATAATTCTCTATTATTCCTTAGTGCACTATAGCTAGAGTTTTCCTGCCTGGCCCACAGTCAGGACAAATCTCTCTCACCTGCCAGTCCCACAGCCGCTCACACCCAACCAAGTAAACACAGAGACTTATATTGCTTACAAACTGTATGGTCGTGGCAGGCTTCTTGCTAACTGTTCTTATAGCTTAAATTAATCCATTTCCATAAATCTATACCTTGCCACATGGCTCGTGGCTTACCAGCATCTTCACATGCTGCTTGTCTTGGCGGTGGCCGGCAGTGACTCCTTCCGCCTTCCTGTTCTTTCTTTTCTCCTCTCTGTTAGTCCCGCCTATACTTCCTGCCTAGCCACTGGCCAATCAGTGTTTTATTTATTGACCAATCAGAGCAATTTGACATACAGACCATCCCACAGCAGTGCATTATTTTTTCTGTCTTTAATTTTTTTCTTTTATTATGGTTTTTGTTTGTTTGTTTGTTTGTTTTTGACTTTTCGAGACAGGGTTTCTCTGTGTAGCTTTGTACCTTTCCTGGATCTCGCTCTGTAGACCAGGCTGGCCTCGAACTCACAAAGATCCGCCTGCCTCTGCCTCCCAAGTGCTGGGATTAAAGGCGTGCACCACCACTGCTTGGCAGGAATATTATTTCTAGGTGGTAAAAAATATTTTTTACACAATGGACTCAGAAAGACATAACCATTCAAGCAAAGCAAACTACATTATCCCAGTTTTGTTCTTCATGTTACTTGAAATTATTTCAGGGTTATGCATTAATTCCTGCTGTTGCCAAAGTCAAAGACCGGATTTTCATTGCAATGGACAATGTGTGGGTCAGTGAAGAAAACTAAATGAATGGAATGGGTGAGAAACAAACTTGTTGATTACCTTAATCGTAAGTAGAAAACTGTTCCTGAAAGATAAAAATATATCCACAGCATTAACAATAATGTACTGTTTAAAATATAGGATAAGTTTCATAGCCCCCTTTATAATATGAGGGATGAGTTTGAGCCGTTTTGTGTTTCATATTTAATAAGCAAAAAGATTATTATTTTTTTTTCAGAGCTGAAGACCTAATCCAGGGCCTTGTGCTTGCTAGGCAAGCGCTCTACCACTGAGCTAAATCCCCAACCCCTTATGGATTGGGGATTATTATTAATAATAATATGGATTATTAACACATAAACCATATTTTCACCCTCTGTGGGCCTCATTTTCTTTTTGCTAAACAACTGTGTATTTATGTATGTATTATTCACTTTGTGTGTGTGTGTGTGTGTGTGTGTGTGTGTACACGCACGTGCCACAGCACACAGGTGTCCATCAGAGGACAACTTGTTGGGGGCAATCCTCTCTTTCCACTACATGAGTCCTAGGGTTGCACATCATCAGGTTTGGCAGCAAACACCCTCTGAGCCATCCGTCAGCCCTCTAGGTGGTATCTAGTTGGTGGTGTCAGTGTTGATGGGCTAGTAACGGTCTTGTAACGGCTCTTCCACCAGTTACCTCTGGGGTACACACTGGTATACACACGCCACTCAAATACCTGTTCAACACTAAACCACTCCTTCCCCAGGTCACCTGGACTCTTTGTAGCTGAGAAGCCGAGCTACATCATCCCCTGGGAACAGTTACTGACCCATCACATCCCTTTTCCATGGGTCTCTCACAACTGACTAGTTCGTGTAGAAGGTGGGAAGACTCAGGCATCGTCAGGCCTTTGTGACAGTCACTGTTACCACTGCACTGGAGTCTGGTGTCTCCTTCGGTTCATCCCCCTTACAAACCATGTTTGAAAAAGGAATTCCACAGTCTGTGTCCTGGGAACTACCATGAGGCTATGACTCACCTCCACAGGTCACATCTTGGACCTCACTGTATTTCTCAGATCCTCAAACCCCAACACTGAGGGCTAAAATCCAATGGGCTATCAGCTAGAAAGGAAACACCTTCCTTTCAAAGACAAGAGTTCTAAAATCTATAAACTCGAAAGAACTGCACTCAAGCAAACTTGTAGCCAAAATTGTCTCAGGGTATGAGACAAAATTGTCTCTGAGTATGAGTATGATTGTCCATACTCATACTCAGTTAAAACTGTCACCCACAGCTGTGAATCCAGAGAGAGCATTAGCAAAGCTACCCAGAAAAGATAACTCACAACAACACCATTTCCAGGGGATAATCAATGCAATGATAATCAAGCCTTGAGCAAGCCTTTTCAACTAAAGCTGGGCAGTGATGCCCAGTGCCAACCCCTCCAAGCCAAAGTCACTCTTTGCATCTCAGCCGCAAGACAATCCAAGCTCCTACCTTGGACTCCAGTTCCTAGCACACTACTAATGGCCTCTCTGACCTCCTTCCGTGATGTCCCTTATTCACCCACACAGCCCGCTTTGCTGGTCTGTGACATTCATGCCCACTGGTGCTTCAGAACCTTTGCCTCGTAGCTCCTTCTCCTTGGTGTACACTTCCTTCAATTAGCTATATGGTTTCAATGTTTATCCAAGTCTCAAATAGAATTTCATCATGTGAAGGGTGCTGCTAGGGTTTGGATAGGTGTCCCCAAAGGCCCATGTGTTAAAAAGCTTGGGACCCTGAATGGCACTGTGTTGGGAGGTAAGGCCATGTGGGAGGTCCTTGGGTCATACCCAGCATGCCCACCCAAGGCCCAGAGCAACAAGCCCACCTGATTTTGGACTGCAACTGTGAGTCCAGATAACCCTTTTCCCTTTGTAAACTGACGATCTCACCTACTTAGAGAGGTCTTCAAAACAGTGTGTCAGCTCTAGTCACAAAATCTTTCCAAGGCACAGCGAGGCTCCTGGGCAGTTATACAGAACATAGTTTTCAGAACCTCAAGATCCACCTTCAGCTTTGAATACAACAAGGGCAGAGTGTCACAAGTTCCCATGTCTCAAATTACCGATGGGAATAGGTCCTTTCCCCCCCTTTACAATGATATTCTCACCTTTATAACAATGTGCTATCTGTGCGAAATCGCCAGGGTGCCAAGAAATGTTCACACAAAATCTTGATGCTGATTCTGAGCAAGTGTAATAATTCTAATAACTAATAAAATATCTTCCTGAAGTTTAAGAAGTTTATAACATTGCTTTCAAGAAAATGGAAAGTTTTTAATAGAGTTAGTTATTTACTATCAATACCTAAAACTCATTTTTAGCAAAAGAAAAAAAAATTCAAGTGATTTCTGGTGTTTAATTCTAGAGGGAGTCCGAATTGCCTAACATTGCTCTAATGGAATCATCCTGGTCCTCTCTGCTTAGTTATACAGGTGTCTTAGCACCCACAGCTATGAAAAGCAATATAGTGACATTCAAGCAGTAAGTCATGTTCAACCCTAGATGCTGGAACTCACTGTGACCTTAAAAGGGACACCGAGTCTGTTTCAGAAGATGAGGCATTTCCAGTAAGAATTTTGCTTTTTGTATTGTAAGAAAATGTTAATGTTTTCAAGTATGAAGTAATTTATTATTAAGATAAAGTTCTGGAGGAGGAGGGAGACAGAAACACAAGTTCAAGGAGAAAATGGAATGTTGAGTGTTCTCAGCGCTTCAAATCATATGCGCGCGAGGTATACATGCGCTAATTAGCTCAACCGAACCATTCCGAGATACAGCTGCTTCCAAACACCTTGTTGAACAAAATAAATACATGCTTTTGCCAGTTAAAAAATAAAAAAATAAATAAATAATAGACACACAACTTTGTTTACATAATTTTAAATAGATGATTATGTAGTGATTAATATAGTATTTGGATTCCATTAGATACATATAATCATTTAATTTTCAACAAAAGTAATGGATTACATAACTTGCAGGAAATTCTATTCTTCGTAACTACTTATAGCAATACTTAGAGGGATACTTAAAATGGTGACCGTGGTGGCTCATGTCTGTCAGGCCAGCACTCAGGAGGGTTGACGAAAGAGGATGGCCACAATGAAGCAAGTATGGACTACAGTATGTGACCATTTTAAATAAAAATAACATAAAGTCAAGAGTTATTATTAGCCCCACAGGCATTAAAGGAATTATGAAGGTATATTATAAAAAATTCTATGACTACAAATATGATAACTTAGATGAAAATAATCAATGTTTTAAAGACACAAACTACTATAATTCAGCCGGGTGGTGGTGCACAGCTTCAATCCCAGCACTCGGGATGCAGAAGCAGGTGGACCTCTAAGTCTGAGGCCAGCCCATCCATGGTAAAGCTAGGGCTACACAGAGAAACCCTGGCTCACAAAAAAAGAAAAGAAGAAACTGAACATATAATTAATACTTTCATAAAAAGAAAGTGTCAGGCTAGATGGTTCCCCTGGTGAATTTCCAAACAGTTAATAAAGAAACAATATAAATTATACACAATCTCTTCCAGAAATTGCCAGAAAGAGAGCACCTCCAAGCCCTTTCTAGAAGGTCAACAGGACTTAAATACCAGAAGATAAAGGCCATTTCCAGACAAAGTGGTACATACATGCCTTGAATCCTAGCATTCAGAAGGCTGAGGCAGGAGAATTGTGAGTTTGCAACCAGCCTGGGAAACCTAACAAATCCTGGCCTCATGTTACAGCCTGTAATACTAGCTGCTTGGGAGGCTGAAGAAAGAGTAGTGAGGCAAAGCAAGTTCAAGTCCAGCCTGAGCAATTTAGCAAGACTCTAGCTTAAAAAAAAAAAAAAAAAAAAAGTACTGCAAGGCAGTGGTGGCACACACCTTTAATCCCAGCACTTGAGGCAGAGATAGGCAGATCTCTATGAGTTCGAGGCCAGCCTAGTCTACATAGTCAGTTTTAGGACAGCCAGGGCTACACGGAAAAACTCTGTGTCAAAAAACAAAACAAAACAAAAATCACAGAAGACCTAGGGAATGTAGTTCAGGGTAGAACGTATGTTTGGCATCTCTGAGGCTCTATCTGCAGTATCATTATTATTTGTTTTGTTTTCTTTAAAAGAAGATAAACAAGCTGGGTGTGGTAGTGCACACCTTTAATCCCAGCACTGGAGAGGCAGAGGAAAGCAGATCTCAGAACCAAACAAACAAACACTCTCTTGTCCTGTGGTGGTGGTTCACGCCTTTAATCCCTGCCCTAGGGAGGCAGAGGCAGGAGGATCTCTGAGTTTGTGGTCAGCCTGGCCTACAGAGCAAGTTACAAGACAACCAAGGCTACACAGAGGAACTGTCTCAAAACACCAAAATGAAGAAGGGGAGAGAGAGAGGCAGAGGCAGAGAGAGTGTCTGTGACATAGTAACTTCCAGTCCAGGGCTACATAGTATGACCTTATCACAACACAGGAAATACAAACTATATACAATACCTCTCAAGTACACAGACACAAAACTCTCAACAAAACATCAGTGAAGTGATTATGACAACGTATGCAAAGAATTCTAAACCACAAATCTAAGTGGAAACACTTCACACATTTGGTTGATTAAGAGATGCACCGTAGAAATTATTCCTTATTAAAACAAAAACGTTCACATTAATTTTACTTGTAAATAATAAGGACAATTTCACACAAGTGCCAAGAATATCCCTCTATATAATGACATTTTCCAGAAAATTCTGTTCTTTCTGTATGTGGAAACAATCTTCTAATGCCTTAATTTATCCCCTGGAAACTATGAGTATAGAGTAGTCCTGCCCAGGGAGAGCCCAGCACTATAGGATAGAGCAGTCCTGCCCAGGGAGAACCCAGCACTATAGTGTAGAGTAGTCCTGCCCAGGGAGAGCCCAGCACTATAGGATAGAGCAGTCCTGCCCAGGGAGAGCCCAGCACTATAGGATAGAGCAGCCCTTGCTGTGGGATGTTCTGTATGGCAAATGTGTTGCTCTGATTGGTTAGTAAATAAAACACTGATTGGCCAGTAGTCAGGCAGGAGGAAGTATAGGCGGGACAAGGAGGAGAGTAATTCTGGGAAGTGGAAGGCTGAGTCAGAGACACTGCCAGCCGCCGCCATGACTAGCAGCATGTGAAGATGCCGGTAAGCCATGAGCCACGTGGCAAGGTATAGATTTATAGAAATGGATTAATTTAAGATATAAGAACAGTTAGCAAGAAGCCTGCCACAGCCATACAGTTTGTAAGCAATATAAGTCTCTGTGTTTACTTGGTTGGGTCTGAGCGGCTGTGGGACTGGCGGGTGAGAGAAATTTGTCCTGACTGTGGGAGAGCCCAGCACTATAGGATAGAACAGTCCTGCCCAGGGAGAACCCAGCACTATAGGGTAGAGCAGTCCTGCCCAGGGAGAGCTCAGCACTATAGTGTAGAGTAGCCCTGCCCAGGGAGAGTCCAGCACTATAGGATAGAGCAGTCCTGCCCAGGGAGAGCCCAGCACTATAGGGTAGAGCAGCCCTGCCCAGGGAGAGCCCAGCATTATAATGTAGAGCAGTCCTGCCCAGGGAGAGCCCAGCACTATAGTACAGAGCAGTCCTGCTCAGAGAGAGCCCAGCACTGCTCCTGTGGCACTCTGCACAGCTTTTAACCCCAAGCAGCTTTTCAAAATAGCAACCTTGCCAAATGTGAAATTACCATAAAATTCTAATAACCAGGACAGTGTGATAACTAGGGTTTGCATATAGATGAAGAATTAAACTTGTTTACTTATGCATATTTTGTCTGCATGTACATGTGTACATCAGAAGAGGGCATCAGATCCCTTGAGACTACAGACACAGATGGTAGTGAGCCACCATGTGGGTGCTGGGAATTGAACTCATGATCTCTGGAAAATCAGCCAGTGCTCTTAACCATCTCTCCAGCCCCAGGGAGGAGGTCTTAAATACAGGCTTACAGCACAATAGGAGAACCCCAGAGGGCAGAAGTTCGTTACCGATGTTTTATAATCTTGCATCTAAGCTGTTAACGCCCATTATGCAGGATGCACAGACAAGGAACTTCCCTTAAGCATTCAGGAGGGTGGAACCCGGGAGGGAATTGGCATAGGGAGGATATCAAGGTCAAGGTCAGCAAGCAAAGCAACAGTTACCCAAAACGGGGGCCAGGGACCTACAGGTCCCCCTTTTACTAATAAATGAGCTTCTGACTTAGGTTGTGTGGGACGTCAGCAGGTCACCTTACCCGTCATGGAGACACCTGCCCAGGCCACACAGGCACTCTGTCTTAGGTTGGTGAGCACCCCCCAGGCATTACCCATCTTTGAATACTCATTATCATACAGGTTCAATCGTGTGTGAGCTGTAGCGTTAACTGCTGCCAAAGTTCTCAAAGTGGCGCTGGGCTTGCAATCTGTGTGTTCGACACAAAAAAGACCAACAGAAGTCTTAACCCACCCACAGCAAGTAGGCTAAAGGCAACTGAGCCATTCCGTTCCTTAACGAGCCTTACTGCAAATTGGAGTCCTTGTAAGATGGTATCCCAAAAGCAAATGGAACTTGAGTTTATAAATTTATAATTTTCAAAGCCCATCAAAATGTATATAACTATTGAATTAAATTTATCATGTCCAATAGAATGAAAGATTAACTAACTGTGGTAGCTACTTTTGCTGCCAGGGTCTCCACTGTGCTAGCTGTAGTAAGCAATTATGAAATGGTAATCCCAGAAACAGTAGCAGTGGTGGCCGCCTCTGCTATAACAGCAGCAACAGCAGCAGCAATGTCAAATTCTCTTCTGGAGTGTGTGGGCATCCACTGGCATGGATACAACTCCAGGAACACGAACTGCCAAGGCCCATTTTTCTTGATTCCAGCACGACTTAATCTGGCAGCTCTGCAAAAGAACAACTAAGAACCATAAAGAAAAAACAGGCAGCTCACAAGGAGCATAACTAATGGTCTTATAATGGCTACATTTAGGCTCATAAATTTTAAGGTATCTTCAAAGGGGGCTAAATGAATTTCAGGAGGCCAATAAATGTTGCACAGAGCCACTCCTGAAAAGTAGGTACTACACCAGCTTAAAGTGGATTTTGAAAATGAAAAGGCTTAGCTGGCATGCTACTGTTAACAAATAGAGGTCAGTCACCTTCAGAGTTATCCTTAATCTCTAAGGTGTCTGGGTGACATGTTCTCAAACATACTTGAAAAAGCAGTTACCATACATTACCTTCTGGAGAATCCAACCGCATGGCTACAGTGCCTAGGCTTATATTAGTGCTTGCCAAGGCTGGCCATACTGGGCTCTCAATCCCCATTGGCATCAAAAGGGGAGAGTTTTTCACGAAGGCCCAATAGGTCTCTGCCATGTTGGGAGCTGAAGTTCTCTTTAAGCAATTTTCATACCCTATCAGCAGGCTGCATACTGAGCTCTGGTCAATTAACTTTGTTGTTGTTTTTTTTTTGTTTTTTTATTGGTTTCCAAGTCAGGGTTTCTTGGTGTATCCCTGGCTGTCCTAGAACTAGCTTTGTAAATCAGGCTGGCCTTGAACTCAGAGATCAGAGATCTGTCTGCCTCTGCCTCTGCCTCTGGAGTGCTGGGATCAAAGGCATGTGCCACCACCACATGGCTAAAACACTGAGATTTTATTTCTTATATGAGGAATAACACAGAATAATACTTTCTTTTTCTTTTTCTTTTTTTTCTTTTTTTTTTTTTTTTTTTTGGTTTTTTTCGAGACAGGGTTTCTCTGTGTAGCTTTGCGCCTTTCCTGGAACTCACTTGGTAGTCCAGGCTGGCCTCGAACTCACAGAGATCCGCCTGGCTCTGCCTCCCAAGTGCTGGGATTAAAGGCGTGCGCCACCATCGCCCAGCAGAATAATACTTTCAAGTGACTTTAAAAGCCAGTGATATTCTGTATGTTCTGAAGTAAATATCCCTGTCTTTGGTAAGCACATTGTTTGTGGTAGTACTGGTACACCCACTCTAAGACTCCCACGTACACTGAAAAAGTGAAGAAGTGGTTATGTTGGTGTGAGTGGAACTAAGAAGATTCAGGCTGGTAAGATGGTTCAGCTAGTAAAGGCACTTGTCACCAAGCTTGATAAATAATAACCTGTGTTCAAGCCCCAGGACCCACATGCTGGAAGGAGAGAACTGACTCCTAGCACAACTCATCTCCACACACACAATAAATAAATAAATGAAATTGATTTTATTTAAACAAAAGAACAAAAGATTTAAAGTAGAGGAAGGAAATAGAAATGTAAAACCAATTAAACTAAATCAAATCCAAGTGTCTTGAATTTGAGGTAAGAGTATGTACTGATCATGTATTTTATATTAACTACTTTTTTAGAGTTGGGGAGATGGCTCAGTGGTTAAGAACACTGGTTGTTCTTTCTGAGGATCCAGGTTTGATTCCCAGCACCTACAGTACAGTTCACAATCATCTCTAACTCCAGTTCTAGTGGATCTGATGCCTCTTCAGACATCGGGCATGTACATGGTACACATACATGCAGGAAAGCAAAATACTTATACATTTAAAATTATTTTTAATAAAAATATGGAGGTAATTTAAACAATTTAAATATAATTAAAAAATTTAAAATAACTAATTTGAATTTAAATTAAAATTTAAAAACACTTAAAAAAGGTTTTGTCCACTAAAACTCCCACTGGGATGGTTGTACATGTCTGTTGTCCCGGTTACTACAGAGTCAGTTACTACAGAGTCAGAAGCAAAGAGACTGAGAGTTAAGGCCAAGTACACACGTACATTCAGGCACTAACATATTATACACATTCAATTTATATTTAAAAATTTGAGATAAGGTCTCATTATGTAATTTTGGCTAACCTAGATCTTGCTATGTAGACCAACCTAGATCTTGCTATGTAGACTAGCCTAGATCTTGCTATGTAGACCAGACTGGCCTCAGACTCACAGAGATCCATCTACCTCTGCCTCCAGATTACTGGGATTAGAGGCAAGCTCTACCATGTCCAGCAGAAATAAATACATCTAAAACAAACAAACAAACAAACAAAAAACTTCCTTACAGGGTAGATACATGGATAACATAAGAAACATAAAAAAAAAGAAAGAAACCACTACATTTTAATTGAACATGTATGAGTGCTTTGCCTGCATGCATTTATGTGTACTACATAGGTGCCTGGTGCCCAGAGAGGTCAGAAGAGGGTATTGAATCCCTCAGAACTGAAGTCACAGTGGTTATAAATCACTTTCTGGGTCCTGCAACTGGCAGTTGTCTGTAGGAGCAGCCGACCTTCTTATTGCTGAGCCACTTCTCCATCTCCAAGATAACACTGCTCACACCATGCCCTGCACGAAGGATGTTAACTAAAACTCATGGCTACGATGGTTTCTAAACCCAAGGCTCTCAGGAGAATGAACTAGACCCGAGCCTTGTGGCCCATTTCACTAGCAAAACATCAAAACAAAACAAGGTGCTGTGGACGGCCTGGCAGGGCACATGTCTAGCAAACAGAATTTTCCAGTGATGATCCTGAAACGGCAACGATGTTTAAAAGAACTCCACAGGAGTGTGGCCAACCTCTGAGAGTCTACACTCCTGGCCCTGTCACCCTTCAGAGCTGAAGCGGCATCATGGAAGGAAGGAGCAGTCAGACAGAAATCAAGTCTTTGTTCGGGCCACCATTGACCATCCACCTCCTCCATCTCTTCTTCCAGAAACAAAGGTGAGCAGGGCTGCTTTGTAGAGAAAGGAACCCGACAGCTGCGGTGTTGGGAACTCCCCGACACTGGACTCTGACAGCCAGAGTTTCCAGACACTGGGCTGCTTCATCCCCAGGGCAATCTGGAAAACAAGGTATTCTTATCCCACTTTGTCAACAAGGAAAGAAAAGTTCCCACTGGCCAAGGCAGTCGCCCAAGGTTATATAACCATTGAGTGACTAAGCCAAGCTTTAACACTGGGTCCAGATTCAACTCTTGTAAACACCCAGCACCAACCTGGGGCACAGACTGGCCCAGAGACCATATGCAGGACAGGACAGGACCATTTAGGTTTCATCCTGTCCTTGTGACTTCATTAATCCTGATCATGCATTCACAGAAGAAGGTATAGCTGAGACCTGGATTCACCTTCCTCCCCATTTCAGCTGCCACAATCCATGGATTAAGCCCTGAAGTACTCAGTAGGATCTTTGGGAAACCTTAGGCTCCCAAAATGCGACTGGGGGATTTCTTTGGTCTCTAGTGGTCACTTCCTAGAACAATATGGTCATTCACCTAAAGTCTGTTTCTTTGGAAAATTAATGAACGGGAGGTCTGCTCTGACTCAAGCTACCAGATCCCCAAATTAAGAAAGCTTAAGAGCCTCTTTTACAAGCTACATGTCCCATTGCTTAAATTCCATAAAGCCAGAGCTCTAGTCTCAAAGATAGCCAGAGTTAACCTAAGTCTAAAAATCCTCAGGTGTCTGATACGTCCCATGGCTGCTAAGTTGTATAGTTGTTTTCAGGCTGATTAAACACAGGCAGAGCCAAGTGTCCTTCCTCCAGCATGGAACTGCTCCCAAGAACCATGTGTTATGGTTTCCATCACACATGAAGTCCAAGTTGAGCTTGTCATCCTTTCAAGCCATGTAACTACACTTACCTAGGTCACAGCTGCCTCATGCCTAGGGTCATCACTTTCCGTAGAAAAGGTCACAGTCTCTTGCTGTGAGTCAGAAGTTCCCCAAATGTCCTGACACAACTCAGAAGCAGAAGGGAAGGGACAGCAAACAGACTTGGTGGGGGCTGTCTAGCCATGACATAAGAATCAAGCACATTGATTTAGGGAGTATTCACCTCCTAATCTGACTTGCTTTCCAACACCTGCGGAAGCTCTCGAGCCAACTTTTCCATTAGGAGAGACAGAAACCTGGCTAAGCATCACATGTTCCCAAGGGCACTCTCAGCATTCAAGGTCACCTGGCTTGTTCAAGCAATCCAAGATCTGGAGACCCAGTGGAGCCAATGAACCCTTTTGCAGGAAGTGAGAGTCTGAGCAGGAGTACTTTTCACTGGAGAGATACAGTTTCTTGTTGAAAAAGAAGTCATTCTTCAGCACGAGAGACGTGGGGCAGAAAGCTGAGGCCAGCAGAGAACTGAGACCAGGTTTAGTTCCCCAGGATACCCATGTCCAAGAAGGAAGGAGCCCTGTGGAACGGGAGTCTTCTGTCTGCCTCTCTGTCTCCTCCACTCAACTTCTACAAAATCCTCTAATTTTTTACTCACTTAGCCTCTCTAGCCTTGGCCTGAAACTCACTAGGTAGCACAGGCTTGCCTGGAACTTACAGCAATCCTCCTACCTCACTCTTCCAAGTGCTGGTACTCTATGTGTTTCCACACCAGGGTCTGCAAAGACCTCTGAATACCCTATTTGATTGATGTACCTTGGGTAGCTTTTGAGCTAGTAGGAACAGGTTCAAACTCAGCACCTCTCATTACTTCAGTGTATGAGCCCACCCCGTAATGCTCAACCAAGTGGTCCTCATTAAGTGTGCCTGGTCTTCTACTTCCTCTTACACCTAAGACCCAGCCTCCTCTGCTCTGTTCAGGCCTTGGACCTCCAGCCAAACTTGCCTGTTGGTTCTTCTTTTGGTCTTTCTTTCTCTCAGTGTGGTCTATATCTTTCAGATATCATCTACCTCAAATGCTGCTTCCCTACTCCTGTCCTGGGAAGCAAAATGCCCCAGCTTTCAAGATGCTATCAAATGAGCCAGTGACCAAGGGCTTATACCTGATCCCCTGTGCCTTACTTTCAGCCCGTACCTCACTCTGGGGGTACTTTATCCCAACTTACCACCTAAGTCAGGAGAAGCTAGGAGTGTACAATTCACTTTACCTTCAGGCCTGTTGTAGCATTTCTTTCTCACTTTATCAGCTTGCATGTGTGTGTGTGTGTGTGTGTGTGTGTGTGTGTGCATACATATTGCCCTCTATTATTTTGAGCTAAGTAATATTCAAAAGGATTATAAAAACAGAATTTTAACTGTCCTTCAGTTTCCTGTAATACAAAGGCTTACACAATCATAGTATAATAATCAAAATCAGGAAATTAACATTTATATCATTGCTACAAAAACACAGTCTTATTGAGATTTTTCCCTGATGTCCTTTTTGTCCCATCTGTTCCCCCTGCCTTTTTTTCAAGAGCCAATTCACATTTGGCAAGATGACTCACTGCATTAAAGTGATGACCTGAGTTCAATCCCCAGAACCCATGTGAAAAAGCTGGATGCTGTGGCACACATATTACTTAGGAGTAATCCCAACACTCCTAAGGCAATATGGGAAGCAGAGATGCCTTGAAACTCACAGGTCAGCTAACTGGCGGTACACAATATGGCAGAAATAACAAGGAGACCCTGTTTCAACAAGAAGGAAGGTGGAAACCAACTCCTGAAGGCTCTCTAGTCTCTATACATGGACTCTGGTATACACACGCACGTACACACACATACACACACACACACAGAGAGAGAGAGAGAGAGACAGAGAGACAGAGAGAGACAGAGTAAATATATAAGTGTAATAAAACATTTAAAAATAAAAAGATCCAGTCCAGGATCCCTCCTTGCCTTGGTCACCCACATCTCCTTAGTCCCTTCCACTTGGGAGGCTTCCTTGTTCTTCACTTAGTATACTGACATTTTGGGAGGATATCAGCTGGGTATGTTGTAGAATGTTTCTTAATGTGGATGTGTGAGGTTTTGTCCCCATCAGGTTTAGGCAAGGCCATCACAGAGGCTTGCTTTTCTCTGCACATCACATCAAGGGCACCCAATGCCCATGCATCTTATTGCCAGTGATGGTGATATTGACCACAGAACCAAAATGTTACCAGCCAAGATGCTCCTTAGTTATTTCATTATTTTCCTTTGCTAATAAAAAACATTTCAGGGAAGATGCTTTCAAGGTACACAAACACACTGTTTCTCCCTCAACTTTCACCTTGGAATTACCTAGGTCAGCAGTGGTTCAGAATTGTTAGGATATTCTAAAGCTGGTCACATTTCTTTCTCTGTGTAGCCCTGACTATCTGGTAGCTTCCTCTGTAGACTAGGCTAGCCTTGAACTCAGAGATCTGCCTGCCTCTGACTTCTGAGTGATGGGATTAAGGAGCATACATTACCATGCCAAGCTATGCATCTTTTTGGTAGAATTTTTCTGTAATTCTACCACAAATAATTGTCCCCACTTATTTATTTAAGCCATTTATATCTCTCAGTGTGAACTCAATGGCATTATTTAAAAAATATCCAGGTATGGTGGGACACATCTGTAATCCTAGCACTCAGAGGCTAAGACAGGAGAGTTGCCATGAGTTTGAGGCCATTCTGGCTTATACAGTGAGTTCTAGACTAACCAAGGACTTGTGAAGTAGAGGCAGGAAATCAAGAGTTCAAGGTTATCCTTGACTATCCTGGGCTACTTGAGGCACTCTCTCAGAACAATAAAACAAAAATTTTAAAACATAATGAATCTATATACTTCATGATAGAATAGTTATACTAAGTTACATTGATTATACATATAAATTATACACAAATATATATACATTTATATAAAGTATATTAAATCATACAAATGACATTAAATATAACAGCTATCATCATTTGTTGGGACAAACCAGCCTGCTCCCATCGTGGGCTTAAAAGTCATCTTATAATAAAAACAAACTAGATTCATTTCTATTTTGATTAAATCTGTTTCTCAAAGAGTGGGATATGCCCTATCTGCAACCTTAACTACAAATGGTTCTATACTGTCTGTTCCAGGAAATTACAACCATGTCTTTGTTTCAAAAAACTGTTATGACCACCTTGCTACCATGTCTTTGTTTCGGGTTGTTATGACTAACTTGTTATGCTTATGTTCTGCTTCTATAACTCCACCTATTTGCCTGCCCACCCCCTCCTCCTCAGCTATAAAAAACTTTATCTTCCCCATCTCCAATGTATTGGTGAAATTATTTAGGCCACTCCACGTAGTTAAAAGGAGATTTATTTAATGGCGTAACTTACAAATTAAGGGATAGGTAGGTCGCAGGGTCTGGGGAAGGTGTATCACAGTCCAGCGGTGTTCTCTGGAGCTCTCCTCTGTCTACCTCCACCATCCAGCGTCCTGGAACCAAGAGAGCGTTCCCCGATCCGGATCTCGGGTCCCCAGGCGCCTCCCTTGGCCCCGCCTTGTAGGCGTGACAGTTGCCGAAGTCTCAATGGGGGTTGGAACTTCCAGAACAAAGCTGGAGTGGCTACCCACTACACCAATGCTAATCTCTTGAACCCCACCTTAGAGAGAGGTAGCCCATATATACAAATAAAGCTTGCTGTAATTAATTTGGTCATCATTTGTATCAGTAGTCTTTCTCCTCACAGCTCTGGGATTAACATTTGGAGGCCCCAGCAAGATCTAGATCCTCAGCCCAAATTCAGAAGCCAGACCCTTCCCTCTGTCCCTCAGGGATTGAAGAGCTGCTCCCTAGGGGAAGCACACCTTGGAGAAATTCCAAGGTCTTGAAGTATGCCTTTAATTCTGTGGACTGCTTGAGTGATGGCTGCATCAAAAGAAACCATTAACCACCCATTTACAGCTGCCTCTTCTGGTAAGTCATAGATACTCTCTGTGACATCTGGTTCTGTGGGATCCTAATCTGGAGACATAGGGGGGGTCTGATGAGACATGTAGTCACTTATCCATAGCAAGAAGCAAGATGTTGCATCGTCCATCTGGTTCCCTGAGAGTTCAGCTAAAGTGATCAGTTCTTTTTCTGACCCACCTTGGGACCCTAGGGATGCCCTGATGAGACTGGGAGCCAAGACAGGAATCAGAGAGACCTAGCACCTGGGTGCCCACTGGCAGGGTTTCAATGCCTAGAAATAAGCTGCAGAATCCTCAGGGCATTCCTCAATACTGGGAGCTAAGAGATTGGACAGGTCCAGTGCAGGATGTCCAGTGTCACTGGGAGCTGAGACAGACATAGGAAAGACCTGGCCTAATTGAACTGAGGGGTAGGGGTGGTGGGTGACCCAACACTTAAAAAGCCTATAGTGGGTTGCCAGTGCCTGGGTTGTACAGGGAAGCAGCTAAGACAAGGCCTCCTACTTGTTAAAAAAAAACTCTTTGGTTAAACTGGTGCATCGCTGAATGACCCCAATTGTTGTTGTCTTTGTCCCTGTTATTTTTGCTCTGTGCCTTGTCTGTCTTCGTGTCTGACTCAAGGGGACTGAAAAAAAAAACAAACGCGGGTAATAGGACTAGTAAGCTGCACAGTCCTCTACCCTGCGTTCTGTTTATTGGTTTGGGTTTTGCTGTCTATGTCCCTTGTATGTGTTTCTGTGTCCCCATTAATCTTCTCCAGTTATAGGTGGACTTGGGTGCAGGACCACATTCTAGCTGTCACCACTCTCATGCTGCAGGGCTGGGGCAAGCAGACACCCCCCATCCAGCATGCCACTCTGGTGGCCTTGTGCACTTCCCCCCACCCAGACCCAAATTCATTGCTGCCCCTTGCCATAGCTATTTTGATAGCCAGGGCTCAGAATTTCTTATCTCTGAGCTTTCTTGCCACTGGATTCAGTCCAGCAGGGATTCAAATGTTTTGAGTGTGGATAATGTGAAAATATTGTTTTATGCTGTTCTGCTGTATTGAAAAGCTAGCTCTGGAGTTGACAAGTTTCTATCCTATGTCAGGAGATCCACCTGACAGTATGACAGAGGAAGAAGGAAAAAAAAAGGGCAGAGCAGGTAAAAAAAAATTAGATTACTGGTTTCATTTAACTGCCTACAACTTTTGCTAAGATATAAACATTATCTCAAGATCTACATGACTAATATGTGAACTTTCTATACCTCAAGATTTATAAGTTTATTGGGTATGGTTATAAATCTGTAGTAGAAGCTGTAACAAAAGTTGACTTAAGACTTATAGCATAGGGTAATTAGAAATTTACACATAGGTAATCTGCCATTTAGCTTATAAAATCCAGCACGTAGACAGCACCACCAGCCAAAATGAAAACAAAGACCTAATCCATCAAAGTCCATAATTCTGGGAAAGTCTCCAAATGTATTAATCTGTAGTTCCACATCTGGGTAACTGTTCTGGTTAAATGAAATATGTCAACCCAAAAGATGATTTTTTTTATACTTAAAGGTTCACCCTGAGAAAGGCTCAAGGCTACACTGAAATCCCAAACACCCAGTATAATCACTGGCTGACAAAAGTTAAGGCTACAACTATTTAAACACCAAACATTAAATACCAGAAACTGGCATATTCCTATCTCATGATTCAGTAAGACAATGACCTAAGCAGTCTGACAAAGAGTCTATAAAATGTCTCTCCTTATCTAAAGTCTCTTCAGGCTAACAGAGACTGACTTAAGAATGTATGTCTAGGGGCTGGAGAGATGGCTCAGAGGTTAAGAGCACTGACTGCTCTTCCAGAGGTCCTGAGTTCAATTCCCAGCAACCACATGGTAGCTCACAACCATCTGTAACGAGACCTGGTGCCCACTTCTGGCCTGCAGTCAGACATGCTGTATGCCTAATAAATAAATCTTTAAAAAAAAAAAAGAATGCATGTCTAGCTTTGTTGTCTTTGCTGACTTTGTTAAGCATTAGCTATTTTGATAAACTGAGTTATACAAGAAGTTATGATATTCTGCAATGGTGCACTATAAAAGGACCAAAAAAGTAAAGTTGCCAGCCTCTCTATGGACTGTACTCATGATTTAAAGCTTTATTAACAGAGCTTCAATTCAAGAATTGTAATTCTTTAAGAATAAACTTAACAGGGATAAAACTGTAAAATCCTAATCTTATAAAAGCTACTAACCTGTTTAAATTGTTAAAGATTTTAAGACATTCAAGTTAATAGTCACCTTATAAAGGATCAAATTCTTTATATAACTATACTTGTAGTTATGCTAAGTACCAATATAATTTACTTACACAAATAAGCTTTATTTAGCCTCCTGTACATGTTTTCAAGTTTAAGCCTAAAGCAAGTAACTAAAAACCAGTAAAGTTTATTGAAAACCAGGTATACTTAATAGATAGCCCTCACAATGTTTCTGAGATCTGCTAAATACGGTACTTAAAGTGTTTAATGAAAAGAGCTGCCCATGATAGAAAGAAATGCCCTGCTCCTATCAGAAACTCTAAGATCTCCAAAGAAGACGATGGGGCACAAACTGCTCCGCCTGGATTATGGTAGTGCTAAACACTGGGCAAACTGCCCCATGCTATGCCTGCTGCCAGGGCTCTGCCCACACTGTGGACACTGTTGGGTTGACTACCCTGCTCTGCCTCATCACAACAGGTCAGTTTTCCCAGGTTCCTCCTCTACAGGAAAATCTCTCAGATCTTTTGGGTCCGGCAGCCAAAGGCCAATGCTGCTCTGTGTGATGGCTGAAGATGTAATACTGTCCTGTGTGACAGCCAAAGACCTATGACCTCTGCCTTTCAACAAAGCCATTGAGACTATGGGAGCCCATGGTAATGGGTAAATCTCCATCATCTTAATTGATACATATAATACACTGGATTATAATTCCTGCTATGATTTATCCTTCTCAGATCTCTGATGGTGTTGACAGCTAAGTGTAGCTTAAACTGTTTAGCAGTAACTTCCAGGTCAATGAATTTCATATATAAAAACCAGGCCTTGCTTTTTCTAGAGCTATGAAGTCTCCTGATGAGAGGGATAAACTCCCAAAGCAAGGTTCAAAATAATTTTTATTATTCCTTTATTTAAAGAAAGTTGTTTTACTATAACTGCTCTCAGTAACCAACCACTTATGTCCCATGATTAATGATTGGATTTTAAAAAGATCTAAAGATATTAAAGCTTAAATAAGATATAAAGGTCCAAAAATAACTTATGATATATGAAAACCTAAATATACAAGTTATAAAGATACAAAACTATTTCAAATTTCTCTTCTTCTTGCTATGCTATTATTATATTAAGATTTCAAAAGTTCAATTTTTTTTTTAAAGATTTATTTATTGTGTATACAGTGTTCTGTCTGCATATACACCTACAGGCCAGAAGAGGGCCCCAGATCTCATTATGGATGATTGTGAGCCACCATGTGGTTGCTGGGAATTGAACTCAGGACCTCTGGAAGAGCAGCCAGTGCTCTTAACCTCTGAGCCATCTCTCCAGCCCCCAAAAGTTCAAATTTTTAACATTGATCAATCGAGTTCTGATAAGCTGATAGAACACTATCTACTATTATCAGTCACAAGCTCATGATTTTAAATTCCCTCTGCGTGTCTTCTAAATATAGACTTAAAAATGCTTCTGAGAGTGCCAAACATTTCTGTCCAATCTATATTTCTAGCCCTCTGGACAGAGAAAACAATGTTCATGCTTTTAACACCAAAGCCATATAGCATTTGCTATGACTCAAAGGTGTGAGTCTACCCAAACTGTTTTACAGAAACCTATTAGCTGCTTTTTCTACAATGTGAATTTCAGTGCAGATTACAAACAATGGTAATGTAAGATTCAGGGAGCTGAAAAGTCCTAAGACTTAGATCCACTTCTCACGGGTCAAACAGACTCCAGGTGAGTAACTCCTGTCAATCAATAGCTAAGCTTCCCTGACTATTGCCTATTCTTGAGGGGAACCTTCAAATATATTTCCCTTCAGTTCTTTAACTTCTGTCTTGACAGAGTTCCACTCAGCTTGTAGACAATACCCAGAAATCATCTGCAGACCATAAACTGCTCCAAAGGTGATCTACACCATGCTGACCCCAGATAGTCCTACAAAACCAGAAAGCCCTGGACTGAAAATTAATGCAAACTAGTCTAGTCGGTGTGATTGCCCCTATCTCTTCAGCTGGGTCAGCAAGCAAATTGCTTCTGATGAGCACCCCATTGTCCTCCCAGCCTTTGATTAATATTCCCAGCCTTCCTGGACCCTGACAATGGTGTCCTAATTTCACGTGAGAAATAGTTACAGAAGAGAATGCATTGCCCCTTATCCTCAACAGAAGGCTGGAATATTAGATCAAAAGGAAACTCCCTAACAAAGAAGACAAAATAGAGATTTGTTCATTCTAACAAAAAAACAAAAAAAAACAAAAAAAAACAGGTATCATTTATGAATAGGCTATGAACTTTTGATGCATTACAAATTTTGTTTCCCCCAGATTAAAAAAATGTTAAGATCCTATTAAGGATTTGACAGGGACACACAAGACAGGGGGAGGGGGGGATGAAAAACCAGCCTGCCTCTATCTTGGGCTTGAAAGCCATCTTATATAGATTCATTCCTGTTTATGATTAAATCTGTTTCTCGAGGATTGGGCTGTGCCCCACCTGAAACCTTAAGTACAAATGGTTCTACACTGCCTGTTCCAGGAAACGGCAACCATACCTTATTTCAAAGATTATGACCACCTTGTTATGACCACCTGTTGTTATAACCATGTTGTCATGACTACCTCATTATGACTACCTTGTTATGACCACCTTGCAACCATGTCTTTGTTTTAGGAGGTTGTTATGACTAACTTGTTTATGTGTATGTTCTGAATCTGTAACCTCGCCTACTTGTCAGCCAAATCCCCCATTTGGAAACACTCTATTCCTAAGCCATAAAAACCCTGATCTTCACCATGTCCAGTGCTGATCTCTCGAACCCCACCTTAGGGGGAGGCGACCCAATAAATGAATAAAACTTGCTTTAATTAATTTGGCCATGTTTTGGGTCAGTGGTCTTTCTTCTCCATCTGTGGAATTAACAGTTGCTCAGATTATTCTACTACTGGCCATTAGAGGCTTACCTTGTTAGCTGCAATTTAATTAGAATCTTAATTTCTTTTTTCTTTTTCTTTTTGCAGAGTTAAGGGTTGACCCCATGGCCTTCCACCATGCTATATTCCCAGTCCTTGATCTGAAGTTTTTGAAGGTAGGAATCATGTCTTACTGGTCTTTCACTTGGACTGCCCTTAACACTATGTCATAGTACAGCCGATTCTCCTAAGGGACAACTAATGTTTATATACACTTTAAACTTCGAAACATTGTCAGATCAATTATACTGGCTCTTAAATTGTTAGAATAGTTGAATGAATACTGATCATGAATATTAAAATAATTTATAAATGATTTTTATTTTTGTTTCCAAAAGATACCTAAATTGGAAACCCTTCATGGATGGGTCTTTCCTTATCCGATTTTGGAGTTCCTATTAGGAAAAAGAGTTTTTAATTTGGCTATGTGCAGTCACATCTCTGACTAAGGCTAATGTGTATAGAACTCTTTTTAGAAGAGCATGGGTTGTTTCATTTACTTGCCAAATCAAATAGGCTCTCTCTTCCTGCTCTGGTCTGGACTATACGGTTTGCTGTTACATACAGTGGAGAGAAGGGGGCAACTTCCACAGCCTCACAGACTTCTTGGTGTTGGAAACAAGATCTCATTATGTTCCTGAGGCCTGGAACTCTTTTTGTAGCCCGAGTGCCTCTAACTTGTTGAGGTCCTCCTGCCTCAGCTTCCCAAATCCTGGGATTACTAGTGTGTGCCACCATGCCTGGATTGACCCGTAATGTTTTTTTTTCTTGTGGCTACGCCAAAAGGTTCTAGAATATGGTATCAGATGATGTGTGTCCAGCCTCCAGCTGAAGGGTAGGAACTCACATCCACAAGAGATAGACTGGTAGAATTTGGAGTAGGTGGCATAGAGTGGCTCCAGATTAAAAAACAGTGTTTCCCAGTTATTCAAAGTCCTTAATGTGGATTAAGATGAGACTGTCATTCGCAATGTTGTTCTCCCTATCAGGGAGGGACAGCCATGAGACATCATAAAAGTCATCTATTTATCTAGGTGTCGCCAGGAAGCCATCTACAACCCGATGTCTGCTGTCTTCACTCCTCCCTGGACCCCACAGCTACCATTTGCATGCCTGGGAGAACTGTTGTATATAATGAGGGTGCCAGTGATTTGTGGTTTAAACCAGGAAATTTATTTATTTATTTATTTATTATTTTTATTTAGTTTTTCGAGACAGGGTTTCTCTGTGTAGCATTGGCACCTATCCTGGAACTCACTCTGTAGCTCAGGCTGGCCTCGAACTCACAGAGATCCGCCTGCCTCTGCCTCCCGGGTGCTGGGATTAAAGGTGTGCGCCATCACTACCCGGCAAACCAGGACATTTATGAAAGAAAAAGATGGTAATTGGGCTAGACAGATGTTTGCCCTGTAAGCCCCAGAGCCCTGAGTTCCATCCCCAGAATCTACATAAAGGTAGGAGAGAACCAATTCCATCAGGTTGTCCTCTGACCCCCACAAGTGTGCTATGGTGTGTGTGTGTCCCCTGATCATAAACACATACTTTTTAAAATAAAGTGCTTATTCATAATTGCAATAAGGCAAAAAATTAGGCCTTCCTAGTAAAGTGTGATACAGAACCACTCCAGGTTCAACAAAATCTCAGCCGAAACAACTGAGGTGGGCAATGTTTACTAAAAATAGCAATATCTTCAGCTAAGCCTCAGTGAAGTCTGAAGGGGAAATAAACTTATGGCTGAATGAATATGCAAAAACCTAGAGATGGCTGGATGGTTAAGAGATACCGGCTGGAAGAGAATCAAGAGATACAGGCAGAATATAAAAAACACACAGACACATAACCCATGCCATGAAAAAAGAGAATGAAACCTCTGTCTTGGAACCAGCTGGATGGACATGTCACTGCACACACGGCCCTGCAAAGGGGTTGTTGTGTAGCACGTACCCACTAGTTCTTCAAGTCCTCAACACTTTCTTCTAAATCAAAGACAGTTTTAAGTATTCTGCCTAATAATTTCCTTCAAATACCTAGTCACTTAGATCACTTCCTCTTAAAAGCCATGAAGGCACAAAGGAAGTAAGATGGGAACTCTCAGCAGGCAGGGCGTGTTCTCTAGGGTGCTCATCTCCCATATTCATTTGGAAGCAGTTATGATTCCCATAGCCACCAGAGCTGTTCAGTTAGCCTATAGAGGAAAATGCTTTTTTTTTTGGCTCAAAGTCATGACCCTGTATTATTTCTCTGTTCTACTGCAGAGGAAATGGAGCCTTTGTGAGGGGCAAATGGCCCGTTTAAGCTTTTGGCTTGACTCAGTAAGCAAAGAGACGTGGCATTACTCATGCTCCAACTATGGTCCTTCTCTTTCAACTTTAATGGGAATAATCAACATCCTATTATTTGAGTGTTTATCCTGGCTTCCTATTATTTTGCACAGAGAAAGGCATTTGATGGTAGAAAAAAATTTAATTTTATATGTCAGAAGTTTAAGGAGAAGGAGACTCTTCCTGCAATCCACACTGGAGATGGTAGCCTAGAAGGAACCCACAGAAAAGATCAAAGATAGACCAACTACCTGGGGGCAAAAGCCATGAGGACTGATACATACAAATGCCACCTCTGAGGATCTGCGGAGTGGATTCAGTGAGTGTCCAGGTTAACCTCTGACAAAAACGGTAGTGTGTATACCACAGCCCAGCCCCAGAGAAGGCTGAGAGAGACCTTCCAACCAACCAAGCAGAGTAGGAGCGTCAAAAACACCCGCATTCCCGAAGCGACTAAAATCTAGTGAGTTCATAGGCATCCAAATTGTTTCAGGGAAGTCTGTTTCTGGAAGTTTCCATGAATGAATCTGGAAGAAATGACAGGATTAGAATGCCACTATTTATAGCCCTCATGGAAGAGTCATGATCAATTGCTATAGAGATCATACATGAAAGGGATGATTCCATACGCTTCCATCATCTCCATTCACAAACTACTTTGGACTGTTCTTGAAAGAGCTGGGCCTAAGCCAGACATGGTGGTCCAAGCCTGTAATTCCAGTATTCAGAAGGTTGGGGCAGGAGAAACACCAGTTCCAGACCAACCTGAGATGCCGATGGAGAGCCTGTCTCAACAAAAACAAACAAACAAACAAACAAAAAACTAAAAGACACTGTCAAGAAAATATGTAGCATATTTAAAGAAAATATGTGCCGACCTATATCTGAATATGTATAATATATAAATGATATATTTCTATTATCTCTACATTTCAACAGCTAATATCTCTTCTCTTCTATAAAGACCACCTTGGTCAGGCCTGGTGGCACACGCCTTTTGTCCCAGCACCCGGGAGGCAAAAGCAGGCAGATCTCTGAGTTCGAGGCCAGCCCAGTCTACAGAGAGACTTCCAGCCAGGGCTACACAGAGAAACCCTGTCTCAAAAAAATTAATTAAAATAAAAGACAACTCAATCTTTAAAATAGACAAAATATTTAAAAGTTACTTTGTAAAACAAGACATACAAGTGGGAAATAAACTGAAATCAGATCAGTGCTTGGTTCTCGGTATGTAACTAACTGACTGATAAGGAAGTAGGGATCGGAGGAAGCTCTGAGTGCATGTATTATCGACATGAGCAAGGACTTCAAAGCTTCATACCATGGGAATGCCAGAGCTCCCCACCCCACGGAAAGAGGCTCAGAGAGATTGCAAAGCCTTCCTCTGGTCCATGTGCAGATACTGATAGTGTGCGCAGAAAATGCCCGTCATAGCTTTCTGCCCCACACCCCATATCATGGCTTGAAGTCTACTCCCTACAGAGACTGCTCCTACTGAGATTAGCTAAACCTGACTCTTTGTTTATCTATATGTAATAAGCCTATCTCCTTGTTCAGCTGTATGCAATAACCTTGCCTCCCTGCTCAATACATATAAACATAAAATACTATACTACACTACACTATACTATACTATGCAACATGCTGAGCTTCCGTGGTGCTGAGACTTGTCCATTAGAAATCTCAAGTCACCTGATTCCAGCGTTTCTGTCTACATGTCCACATGTATCTGTTTTTTCTTTGTTTCATCATTCCCTTGATCGCCCCAGTCAGGTCAAGTCCCAAAGGCTGTGTGAGGACAAGGAAAATATTATGTAACTTAGTTTTCAGTTGTTCAAATGACTCAATGTTATATTTAAGTTTTGAAGATTTGATTGTATGCAATTTATGTGTAAACATACTCTAGCACTCGGAAGCACTTGAATCATTATATATTATAGAACACTTCACACATTTGAGTATGTACTTAGAGGGGAAATTACATGATATTTTCTTCAAAATAATCTAGTGCTAAATGTGAATAGAGAGAAACCAAGTTTAGCTACAAGCTAATCATTACTCAACCTTTGTGATGAGTTTACATTATACTTTGTGTGTGGGAAAGAGAAAGAGAGAGAGACAGAGAGAGAGAGACAAGAGAGACAGACAGACAGACAGACAGAGACACCTTGGGGATTGAACCCAGGGCCTCTAGAATGTAAGTAAATGCTCTACCACTGAGCTATACCCCCAACCTCCCATTGTACTTTTTATTCTCTTTATTTTTGTTTATGTGTGAAGTTTTCCATAATAAACCTCACAGTGAAATAAATTACTATGTACAGTTCTGCAACTTTTCCATAAGAATGAGTGGCAAGAGGAAGGAAGGAGTGAGGAGGCGAAAAGAAGAGGTAGGAAAGGAGAAGGGGGGAGGCAGCAGAAGGGAAGGAAGAAAGGACAGAGGAGTCCAACAAGATGTCCCCTTCAACAGCTCCCAGGGCACGGCGCACACCAAATGCTCAGTCACATATGTTCCTAATGATGACCCCGAGTCATGAGAAAAGATCAGGGGGTTGGGGGTTTAGCTCAGTGGTAGAGCGATTGCCTAGCAAGTGCAAGGCCCTGGGTTCGCTCCTCAGCTCCAGAAAAGAGAGAGAGAGAGATCGAGAGAGAGAGAGAGAGAGAGAGAGAGAGAGAGAGAGAGAGAGAGAGAGAGAGAGAGAGATCAGGTTGTACTGGATATGGTTCTGACTTTGACTTTAAAGGAAGATTGATTTATATCCGACTTTGGGACACACTTTACAAACCAAATAGAAAAAAAAACCTAGGCAACTTCCAGCGACCGAGAATATTCCCTAGTGTAAATAGTGCTCAGCTTGCCACGACACCCAGATGAACTGCCGCTGTTACTGTCTCAGAGTGTCTGGTGTTTCTGGGACAGCTCCTACCGGGCTGGGATAGGGAGGGGACTCCATCATTGGCTCAACTGGACATGTGCAAGCTCCTCCCAGCTAGGTTCCCTGAAAGACCTCGCCTCTGTGAGCTGCCTTGTTCGTGAGAGGAGGGGGTGGGGCTGGCTTCATTTCTGATGGGAAACAAAACCTTCCTGTTCTGGCCTGCTATTGCCCTCAGATTTGGATGTGTTTAGCTCAGCCACGGAGCAGCCTGGCTCAGAGGGGCCCTTCCCAGGTCCGCTCTCAGCTCAGACTGCCTTCATGCTGCTCCAGTGTTATCTGTGTTGTTGACGTCATCCCAGAGCTGGCACTTTGCCAGGCCTGCCTGGCTAGGGAAGCCCCTAACAAGCTGGAGGCTAAGCTGTCCGCCACCCAGGTAAGAACCCAGTATTTACTCAATCCAACTGGCTCCCCCCTCCCCGGCTTTTTTTTTTTTTTTTAAGATTTATTTATTATGTATACAGAAGAGGGTGCCAGATCTCATTGCAGATTGCAGATGGTTGTGAGCCACCATGTGGGTGCTGGGAATTGAACTCAGGACCTCTAGAAGCGCATTCAGTGCTGGAGAGATGACTCAGAGGTTAAAAGCACTGGATGCCCCCCCCACCCCACCCCTCACCCCCGCTTTTTAAAAGACAAGGATCGATGTACTCCAGGCTGGCCATAAACTCCATCTTCCCTCTCAAGTCTCCCTCCTGAGTGCAGGGATTACAAGTATGTGCCCCCACCACACCTGGTTCAAGCAGCCTGTTTTAACTAACTACTTCATAACATTTTTCTGCTAAACTGGACCACATATCCAAAGAGAAGTGAGGACCACAGCTCTCCAAGGATACACAGAATGCACCTACCTGGCTTAGTGAGTAGGGGATCTGTGGCTGCTGACCTGGTATGCAGCAGGCACTGTTGGTAAGTCAATTTAACTTCGGAAGGAATGGAAGGATGGATGGATAAACGGCTGGGACGATAGAACACATTAGTTACAGAATTTCTGCCTGGATCAGAAGCTTCAGGGTTCACAGAAATCACCTGGTACACGATGGAGATATCTGTCCCATCACGCTCCCATCACTAGCGTGACTCCACGGTCTAGGGACAGTACCTTGGGGTTTGCAGGTCTATGACTCCTCCCATGTCTTGTGAGTCATCTTGTGTCATTTCCAGGTTCCTCACGGTCCCCAGTAAGTCACCTTCAGGGCCCCAGGGACAGGGTTTCACTGTCTGTGGTTCAGGGAGATCGAGTCTGAACTAGCCTTTTCATTTCAGAGGGAAGATGAGGAGGACACGTAGAAGAACCGGGTTCCCTTTAACAGGAGGTATTACAAATGGAAATTGCCACTCAAATCAGAAAGTCTTTGGAAGAAAAAGCTTTTCCTAGTAATCCATTCACTTAAAAATTTGTATTCATAAGTATTGTGGGTGTATATGATGTATGTGTGTAGGTACCTGTGCACATGGAGATCAAGTCTGTGGAGTTGGCTTGCTCTCACTCTCTCTCTCTCTCTCTCTCTCTCCCCTCTTTTTTTATTTTATTTATTTTATTTTATTTTATTGAGACAGGTTTTCTCTGTGTAGTTTTGGTGCCTGTCCTGGAACTCACTCTGTAGACCAGGCTGGCCTCGAACTCACAGAGATCCACCTGCCTCTGCCTCTGCCTTTGCCTCCCGAGTGCTGGGATTAAGGGCATGCGCCACCACTGCCCGGCTGCCATTTGCTTTTTACAATTACAGTTTTTCCTCAAGTCCTGGAACTGCACTGGAAAAAATAAAAACATCAGTGTATCTTTCTGAGAAAAAAAAAAATCTCATTCCAATGTTTAGGTTTGTTTTGCTGGCCAATGGCCAGCCTTGCTTACACATACTTCATTTTTGTGGAATTCCTTTCCTGATATCTACAAAGATGGCGGACCTCCCTGAGCAAGCTGCAGCTCTCTCCCCGTCTCAACACCCGAGGAGAATCAAGAGCTTTAGCTCCGAGTGCTTATTAGTGGAATTCAAAACAGCACCTTCGGGACCCTGGGAGGATGGGAACTTTTTTGCTATCAAAGAGCATTAAAAATTCTCCTCCTCAAAGGTACCATGGTCCCTAGCAGACTGAAGTTTTATTCATGAAGTTCTTACTAGTTGCCCAATACTCAGCTCCCAAAGCAGGAAGATGGGCAGATTTGGAGAAACTGTAGAACCAAATAAAAGAACAGACTTGGAAAGTATTATACAACAGACTACACAGCCTGGAAACATTCCAGTCTTTTTACAGTTAGTCACAAATGACAAAGGGAGTCATCTGCTCCAGGAAGGTTTGAGAGTGGTGTGTGTGGCTGAGGCTTCCACAAAAGCAGTTTTCCTGTCTTCTCTCCCTCTATCCCTGCCAGTAGCCTGCTGTGGGATGGTCTGTATGTCAAGTGTGTTGCTGATTGGTCAGTAAATAAATCACTGATTGGCCATTGGCTAGGCAGGAAGTATAGGCGGGACAAGGAAAAGAATTCTGGGAAGTGGAAGGCTGGGAGAGAGAGACTGCCAGCCGCCATCAGGACAAGGAAGATGTAAAGTACCGGTAAGCCACAAGCCATGTGGCAAAATAAAGATTAACAGAAATGGGCTAAATATAAGAGTAAGAGCTAGACAGTGACAGGCCTGAGCTAATGGCCAAGCAGTTTAAATAATGTAAGAGTTTGTGTGTTTATTTTATAAGTGGGCTCTGGGACTGGCGGGACTTGGTGGCGGGAGCTGGAGAGAAATTCTCTAGCTACAAATGGCGTCCAACGTGGTGGCAAGAGTTTCCACCTAAAAACTTAGAAAAAAGATTCTAAAATGGACCTAAAAACAGCTTCCTAATTGTCTCTCTCAAATAAGCGGCAGCTGCCGGTTTGAGCTACTGGCGGGTTCCTAGCGTGCGCGCTCGACCTGCAGTATGGCGGGAATGAGGCCTCTGCAAGTAGCACATTAAACTGTGTGGTGGATTTAGCCTTTGCTAGTACAAAACAAAAAAAGAGGTTTCTGGGCTACACGCTACTTTGGTAAAAGTGTAGACCCACTATTTCTGAGAGTTACGACTCCCAGAGCTGGCGGAAAGCAGACCACCGCCATGTTGGGAAGCTGAAGTGGGCGGAGCCAGCAGCCACTGCACCGTTTCAGGCTTAGAAGGCTGCAGTTTAAAAGAAATAGGCTCAAGCTAATATAAAAAAATAAGCCACGAAAAGATGGCTACCACACAAAGAATCTGGATTATGTTCTCTTTGATATTCGTAACTGCAGAAAAACATTTGATTGTAAAAGCTGTTGAGTTATGCCAAAATGTATATTTTAAAGGTACCTTGACTTCAAAATTTGGATATAAGGATATGTTGCTTTGGAAAAGAGTCTCTGCTCTTGTTTCCACAGAAAGCCAGAGACTATGGATTTGTTCCAGATTAAGATACATCAGGTTTGACCAGCCAAGACCCCCTGAAAGGTCTCCAATGACACCATGGCCCAGATGACTCAACATCCAGAATGGTTTCAAGGCAACTGGCTCAGACGATACAGCCTCATGGACTACTCCATGATCCTAAAATTTTCTTTGTGTCCCCATAAGATACAGCGCCCCCCTCCAGCAGGAAGTAGTAAGAGAAGCTACGCCCAAATTCCCAAATATACCAAGCTGGCTTTAGAGATGGAATTGGCTCACTCCCCCTCTAAACCCAGACATACTGCTCAAAAAAAAAAAAAAATGGTTAAGAGATTCTTGTGTCCCAAATCAGAAGAGCCCTCTGATGTGGGACAGAGAAAAACCAATATTTTTATTTAAATCAGGTTGATTATAAATACAATCTCTTTCTAAAACAAAAAGGGGGATAGTTTAGATATGATAGGATGAAAGGGTAGATTAATGAACCTACTTTTAAAGAGTAACAACTTGTTTAAAATGTTTTACATTGCTATAGATTTTAGTTTATTGATACAAATTTAAACTTAATTTTGTTATACTGTATATATATTTCTATTCTTGTTTGAGGTATTATGTTTATGTAACTCATTTAAAATTGTAATGGATAATTAAAAAATAGATTAATAGTTAGTCATCTATGATAATATTTGTAGCCATGTTAGTTAAGTCTTCTAGGTATACATAGATATATTTCAGATAGATAGGTAGTCTTCAAACACTTCAAAGACCTACAGAATATGGCATTTAAAATGTTTTAAAAGTTTAGACTTTTTGGACAATGAGACATGTCTGCTCCTAACAGCACCGATTTACTTCAGAGAGGAGGATGGGCATCGAAGACACTCCATACGGAGTTTATCTTCACCTTGACAAAAATAGCCATTTGGGCAAGAAACTGTTCTTGCCTGGACTGCTTGATCAACTGGACATGCAGGACCCATAGAAAGGTGACCACTGAACTTTGCTTGACAAAACGGTCCTTCAGGTTCCTGCTTTGCAGAGAAAACTGCCAGACATTCTACAAGACACAGAAAAAAAGTGAATAAGAGACTCTAGGCCTGTGGGCTGAAGACAGATGCCCCAACTTTACAAGAAAACTTTGCATGACTGTCCAGGCTCAGCTGTCTCTGTCTACCCTACAAGACTCCTAAAAGTTGCTTACATCCTTCTCCATTTCTCAGGTAGTATTATATCCTTCTGAGGTCTTTGATGTGGTTAAAGACTAGATACTTACAATTTTCCTTAGTTATAATAAAAGATAAGTTAGATATAAAACCTTAAACTTACGAATATAAGATAGATAGGATCTCTTCTTTAATATTGTAACTGTAATTCTTGCTTGATAATTGTTTTGTTATATGTAATTTTACTATGTTAAAGTTAAAACCTTCCTTTTTAAGAAAAGAAAAGGGGAAGTGCTGTGGGATGGTCTGTATGTCAAGTGTGTTGCTGATTGGTCAGTAAATAAATCACTGATTGGCCATTGGCTAGGCAGGAAGTATAGGCGGGACAAGGAAAAGAATTCTGGGAAGTGGAAGGCTGAGAGAGAGAGACTGCCAGCCGCCATCAGGACAAGGAAGATGTAAAGTACCGGTAAGCCACAAGCCATGTGGCAAAATAAAGATTAACAGAAATGGGCTAAATATAAGAGTAAGAGCTAGACAGTGACAGGCCTGAGCTAATGGCCAAGCACTTTAAATAATGTAAGAGTTTGTGTGTTTATTTTATAAGTGGGCTCTGGGACTGGCGGGACTTGGTGGCGGGAGCTGGAGAGAAATTCTCTAGCTACAGTAGCCGAGTGATAGGAGAATTATTGCTAGCCATCTAGTTTTTAATCATGGGATTGCCTCATAAAAGCCAAGGACAACTGCTTAGGTGCTTGTTTTCCTCCCCAAAGCACTTTACAGTCATATGAGATTCTGCACAGCTGGAGTGCTTCTAGCCGGCTCCATCCAGGGTTTTGAAAACCATATCTATGCTTTTAATAGAATATGTTACTGAAGAATCACCCCTTCAGGAAGGAGTCAGAAGGCACTAGAAACTTCAAGATAACATTGATTTAAAGTGTAACCCACAAATCTCTCAGAACTTCTGAGGTCTTAGATACATTTATAAGAATACATCCAATTTTCTATCCAGGGTATGTTTCATCACAACTTCACAATTGCTGCATTGTGGGTGTGGGGAGATTGTAAAGAAGGCAAAACCTTGTGAAGGAGAGTTAATTACTTCACCCCAGATACTTCATTTCAAAAACACTAAAACATCTGAACTTCCACATGTCTCAGGATATTTAAAAAAATATCAGAACATAAAAACTCCCCCTTTTTCTACTCTCAATGGGTTGGAGAGAGGTACAGAAACCACCACCCCAGGCAAACACTCTGAATGGGACCAGCGAGATGACTCAGCATCAGGGGTAGATGATGCATCTGTGGCACACACTCACACACATACACACATCTCACTCAAAAGAAACAGAAAACAAGAAAAAAAAAAGCTACAAATCAGTAGTGTTTACGTCTTTCTCAGGTGGAATGTGGAAAACAATTATATTACAAAATTAATAAAGGTAGCCACCTGCCTCTTTTTAACTCGGAGGATGTGACTGGGCCAGGGACAGTACAACTTGGTTGTTTCTGGAGAAACGAACCGAGAGGACGCACATGAACTGGCACTCACTGCCCGGTCATTGCTAATAGCAACTTTAGAGATGGGAGCAAACGAAAGGTCAGTTGTCCTTGATGCTAACGCAAAGGAGGCGGCTAGCTGGAAGACGGGCGAAGGTCCCGTCTAGCCATGACATCTTCGGTTGGCCCCTTCTTTCCCTTTGCACTTTTCTTGGTGGAATGAGGGGAATTGCTGCTCCAGACTCGTCAAAATAGTTCTGGTTTCTTGTTCTGTCTTTAATTTATTGTAATGTTGGCAGACGCAGACTGGCTCACCAAAGAGGAATGTCTTTGGCTGTGTCCAGGGTCAAGTGCACTGGCAGTTGCTACAGATTCACTGGGAGCCACAGTGTGACCCAGTCCGTTAGGCCTGGCCGAGGTCTTGGTGGGATGCCTCGGGGCCACCTCTGAAGGCTCGTCGCTATATACCCAGGGCTTAAATAGTTACAGGCTTGTTTGAAAAAGGGGTCCTACACTCATTCAGCTCACCTATTTAGCTACTCTGAGGGCTTTGGTACCTTTTAAGGACAAGACCTTGATTACTAGGGGAGGGAGGTGAAAGCATTTCAGAGAGAGAGAGACCTTCTGGCACCCAGGAAGAATGGAAGCATCAGAGGGACTAGCTGTGATACATGCATATGGTGGAGGCAAAGGCAGAGGAAAGTTGGGAAAACACTTTGGTATAATGTCCAGTCTACCTGGGCTGCTGTAATATGCTACAGCACTGTTACCCTTCCCAGTCAGTCATTCACTTGCACTTTCACACAGGTTTCTCTTCCAACCAAAGGCTCTGTCTAACACAGAAAGGACACTCTCCACCCCTTTGGTTGGTTTTGATATCTAACTGGCCAACGACATCCAATCTTGAAGCCTTGGCGTTCTCTGCCCTGTGGATGTGTAGTGGAGCTCTGTATCTCAACCATCTCACTGCTGCCTCAACCATGCTCAACATCCTCCCTCTGGTTCTCAGCAACTCATTTCCAGGCTCCCAATCTGTGTCACCCAAACCACTGGTCTCCCAATATCTTCATACTCCCCAGTCAGTGGTGTGCTGGTAAAGGCTTAATGACCTACTCCATAGAAGCAGGCATGCCCACATCTGTGTGCTTATTATCATGCCAACACAAAAGACATGAAATAACATATAAATAACCAATACTCTTCAGTGTAAAGTCCATCAAGCCAATTGAGTTTTGCAAAATGACTTCACTGGTTTTTGTTGTGGTCAGAGGCAGGGCCACATTGTAGCCTAGGCTGGCCCCAAACTTACCTCAGTCCTCCTCAGCTGACATCACAGGTGATTTAATAGTAAGTACATACAACTGCATTGTTGATAATGTATTTAAAATCAACATGCAAAATTCCCATAGCCCACAGTGACCCTAACACCAGCTTCCTTTTCTCGTCTCCTGGTTCTCTACTGTATGGAAGAACTACTGGGAGAGGTCACATAGGGGCAGAGATCCCAAGTCTACTCTAGACTGGAGCAAGGGCAACCCGAACACCCAGGAGGCTGAAGCAGAATCATGGCTTCTAAGCTAGCCTGTGCTACAAAAAAGCCCCTCAAATACCAGAGGGAACTAGTCGGTTGTAACGTTGCTCTTTCTTCCTGGAGGCTGTAAATCTCCTTTAGTTGGTGGTTACCAATACACTCAAGACTTTCATTTCTGGAGTTTGTAAACACTATAAGCACGTTAAGGGCCCCAAACTGTCATTGGTACAAGTTCATGAAAAATATTTGAGGGCAGTTTGAATGCCTTCTCAGTTCCTCAGGCACCAGCACACCCTCTTAGCTGATTTATTCAAAGTCCACGAGGCGTGTAAGGGCACACACCTGTAATCTCAGCAGTCGGCTGGCTCAAGCACTACACATTCTACAAAGACTCTACCTCCCCAAATTCCTAACTTCTAGACACCCAACACCGTGGGTTAAAGGATCATTTGGCTCTAGTTCTCACACTGGTGGCTCCCTTTAATGTCTGGTTTCCTATGTACTCCCCTCGCCCTTTCCTTGTTTTTAAACTTGAAAACATCCCTAAGCCCATGTATACACATTACCGCTAAAGCCCCTTTTCTGTTGTTTAGGTTGTCTTTACTTCATTATTGGGGGGCAGGGAGGCGGGATGGAAACAATTTGAGTAGAGGTTGCGGTATTCTTTATACTTGCATTATGACAAGTGTATGCAACCCTACATGAGTGTAGCTATAAGGCCTGTACTGAGCACTGCCAGAGGACATAAGGGTCAGTGTGTATGTGATGATGTGTACTTCGGAGATTTGTACTCAGTACAGAGCTTGGTTCAGCCCTCCTATCGAACCCAACCTTACCAACTACTATGAGATTAACTAGTTCTACCTGTGACAGGTCATTTCAGCTATGGAGAAACTGCAGCCAAGACAGTTCTGTAGAGTAGCTAGTCCCCAGGTCAAGAAGCAACCCCAGGCACACAAGTACAGACAGACTCCACAGTCCTCTCCAGCCCACAGCAGGACCTAAGTGCTGTTGAAAATCCTGCTGTCTCCTGCCACTTAGCAAAAAATATCTACTTAGGGACTGATCTTGAACGTTACATGGAGCTGGCAAGTTTCCGAGTTCCCTTTGTCGAGACCAATCAAGGAGGCCTACATTTGGTCCAGATCAAAAGCTTTCAAAACTCATCTGTGCATGAGCCCCAGGTTAGATAGTTTGTTGTTTGGTTCTCAGTTCTACATACTGGGCTTTCAGGTACCACATTTTAAAAGAAAAGGTTCTGTTGAGAGAGGTGGGGGGAACTCCAGGCTGACCTTTTGCTGTCTAAACATAAAATTCAACAACTCCCAATTTCTTTGTTACTTTAACTCATCCATTTGCTTTAGTCTTAACTATGTTAACTGGAACTTAACTCATTTCTCAGGCCATTTTTTTTTTTTTTTTCAAAGAGCAAAAACATAGAACCCTCTGCTCTGCAACCATTGAGATCCTCTTTGGGGAAGATGTACACTCAGAGGATCATCCCTCCTAACTTGTCCTCAGTCTGTTTAAAATAAGGTTTCACATGCTTATAATGACTGGCCTAAAATGAGGTTCTAGGCATTCCAAGACTAAAAAATTTCTAGATTGTTTTTTCAGTCCTGGCTGTCCTGCAACACTCCATGCAGATAAGGCTAGTCTCTAACTCCCAGAGATGCACATGCCTCTGCCTCCCAAGTGCTGGGATTAAAGGCTTATGCCACCATGCCTGACTCTAGAGCAGTGACTGGTTCCCAACCTTCTGCAGCTCTTTGATATAGTTCATTATAGTGACCCTAACCATAAATTATTTTCGTTGCTACTTCATAACTAATTTTGCTGTTATGAATCATAATGTAAATATCTGATATGCAACCCCTGTGAAAGGGTCATTCGATCCCTAAAGGGTCATGACCCACAGGTTGAGAAACATTGCTCTTGATTGTTGGTTAATTTTATATTGCACTTCTTCCCACCGAGGGCCATGTTTTGGTCCTTTGGGGATGGTTTCCTCTTTCCTCCAAAGGAAATGTCAGATTTGAATAAACCATTAACACTGGGGTTGACAAGGTCTAACTCAAGTGCTTTGGTAGCTATATAAAAACTTTCTTGATCAAGAGCTTCCTTCAAACACTAAGGAAAGAAACACACCAAGCCACTGAAAGGTAATTTATGTACATTTATGGCTTTATACAGTTATAGTAAGATTGTTCTTGTATCTGTAAGTACATCATCATCATCAGGCACTTCTCAGATAGTTCGGAACAGGAACATGAAATCTGCACTGTTACTCAACTAGGTGGTAAAGTGTGTGGGAGGGTGTGACTCTATCCTGATGGGACTTACAAGGCTATCACTCACTGGCCACAGTGCCAGGTTGTGTTGTTTGCATAAACCACAATGCACACTACACTGAATGATCACTCCCCAGCTGAAACCACAGAGACAATTTTCACTTAAAATTAGTTAACTTTTAAGAGCTGTAACCAAGAACTTCAAGGTTTTAGGGGGAAAGGAGCTATATATTCAGCAGCTGAACAAGTTCAAATTGTACATTTTTGGGGAACTATTTCGTCTTTAAGTGTCTTTATCCCTTATATTCCAGGTTTTACTGGTCAACGGGATAATATTTGCTAATTAACTCAGACTCAGTCAGTTTGTCGAAACAGAACTTTCCATGTCATACATCTATCACCTAAATATATTCCATACATCTACATCATGGAAACAATACATCTTTATATTTAAAATATCCAAATAGCTCTATAATACAATATGCTTTGAATAACAGTACAAACCAAAGGAAATAAATCAACCAAGGCTGCATAGGTGAAATCATTTCACAAAGCAATCATGTACAATAATATACCAGGTACTCTAGAAAGTGAACATTCTTACAGAAAAGGACTCCCAGAGGCCACATGATATTTATTTTTAAAAGAGACAAGAAGCCTTTCCTGGACTTCACTGTACCCCTGACAACTACCCATGATTCACGTTATGATCTTAACACTAAGGAAACTGGGGTTTGAGATTTATACAGCTTCAGGAGGAAGAAACACCTCCAAGTCACTCAGCGCCATCCTGCAAGTCTACCACTGATTACGGCTGTAGTTGCCTCTGTGTTGAATGATTAAATGCAGAGGCTCTTTCTTTCTTCAACAGTGAAGAAATGGTACATGAAAGAGCAAAGTGAGACCCAAATTCTTTGACACCAGTAAGGTTCTGCTTGGAGGAACTCAGGTTTCTAAAATAAGCCCTGTTTTGGAGTGCTCAAAGAGGATGTTCAGAGGAGTAGCAAAAAAAAAAAAAGTCACAGCAAGAAGCTTATGACAAAGCTGGTCATCTGTGAAATTCCTGTTAATGTGCACAAAGAAAACACTAAGCAAAAGGAGAGATAAGTAACATACTAAAAACAGTAAATCTGATTTGGGCTGTGTACACAAAAACCAGGCCTTCTCAAGAAGGCAAATAGGGATGCTACTACTGTACACATATTCCTCAAATTGTGGTAGCTTCGGGCATTCAACAGGACTTGGAAATGTTGATGGACAGAATGGAGGCAAAACCAATTATCCTGGTCTGTCAGTTACAGGTAACTAGAATGTACTAAAATTGAATGTCTGAGATACAATTAGGCTGCTCAAGGCCAAAAAAACCTCTCAAATTCTTAAGCTAAATATTTCAAAATAAATGTACACTTATGGCTGGTTGGTTTTCAAGTTTACTGTCTCAATTGCTAACTAGTTCTATTCCATGTGGTAGCCACTATCTATAGTTAAGAATGCAAAGCATCCCATGAATCACTGAAGTCCTGTTTTCAAACTTCCTCCTTAAGATGTACACTGTTTAGAGCCAAAGAGAACAGGGATGGAGCCTGAGAAATCACATGGTTCTTCAGGACACAGCCATAAACCACCTCCAACCTGGACAAAAATGAAGAGCTCAGAGTATGAGGAAACCCCAGTTAGACAAAAAGAACATCATTCTACATGAAGTTCTCCTTTCCTGACCTACAGACAGGAGGCCTCCCCGCAGGAACAGGGTATCAGTCTGCTGTGGCCTCCACTCAGAAACTGTGACAACGTGACACAGGGCATGTTTGGAAGGACCTTCCCAGAGGAGCTGTAAGAACGTTGACACAGGGCATCCATCTCAAGACTTGATGCTATGCTGCACACAATTCACAGGGCAATAAAAGCAAGTGAAATTTCTTTAAAATACACACATAAAAACATATTAAATTTTTCTACATACAAAACACAAAGTGTCTGTAAATATACATCACTTTCCTGCCCAAACGGGGCCAGAAACGTTGCGTATGCAAGTACTAATTTAATTACAATGATTTAAGATTAGTCAGAAACATCATCAGGTAGCGTCCCAAAGTGTACAAACCAGTTAAGCACGTATAAAATTAGTACTAATCCAGTTAGAAATACAAAATGAAAATTACGAATGCTGCCCCCAAATACCTCTGATTCCACAAATTTACAAGCAGACAATGTAACAAAGTAGACTCTAGTTTTAAGAAAACATTACAGTTCAATATCTACTCCAAAATGATCAAGTCCTAACAGTAACATCAAAAGTCATTTATCTGGAAATTAGAACCATTTTAAAGTGTTTGTACAAATTTGCAAATAACAAAATAAACAACAACAAAAATAATAAAAAAGACCTGTACAAAGCTGGCACTTAATCTTGTTCTGCCCCAAAGTCTGACAAGTCCATTTATTCAGCAGATTGATCACAGGCTACTTGGTTCTCATACGAATCCTGTGGCAAGATGAACAGGTTCAACGTCGTTCAACGTCATTCAGCAGAGGAGCAGAATGGAGATCTTAGTTCGTGATTCATCACTTTAGCAGAACACACAGGTAGTACAAAGCAAAGTTTATCAAGACATGAGACCATCACAGTATTACAAAAGAGTATAAACTTTCCTTGGACCAAGTAGATATTAAAAAACACACACACACACACACACAAATACAATTCTGTGTCTACTGCATATATACAAACTTGAAAGCACGCCAGGATCTGAAAGTCTTTTCTGCAATTACACGGTGTAGTGAGTTTGGCACTTCATTGTAATGATTCCCAATGGCACAGTCCTTATCTACAGGAGCACATAACCTGCAAACGCTGGGCAAACATCCTGCACAGGAAAGGCTTTCTGCTGCCAAGTCTGATGAAAGGAGGAAAAGAGGATTTTTTTTTTTTTTTTTTTTTTTAAATCAAGAAAACTGAAAGGAGGGGTGAAGGGCATCTTTGGACTGCTTCTCTCAGCTCCTGCTGTCAGACATTCTGCAGTGCTTTAAATGCAGCCTGGGGGGAAAACACACACATGAAATACAGTCAGATTCAATTCAATTGTATTTAACCAACCAGAGTGACAGGCACACTTGGGGGTAGGGCAGCTACAGCCTTCTCAAACAGCTCCACAATCATTAAACGGAAAATTCCTTATTCTCCTCAAAGTGGGGACCTTTGGCATCTGATTTGTAACAAATGTGTTCATTTATTCCAGAGCTGGTAGAAAGGATGTAGCCATCCAACAGTGAAAAGACAATCTTATAAGCTGTTAAAGGAATCTGCACTCTAGCTTAGCCTCAAAAAGAAAGCTGATAAGCTGGGGACGGCAGCAGTGAATAGTACAGTTCTGCAACGCACAATTAGGAGATAGTAGAAAAAAGACTAACGTGATCCCGGGGTGTAGCTCTGCAGGAGTGCTGCCCTGGTTAGATCCCGGCACCACATAACCCAGGTGTCAGGGAGATGCCGGGTTATGTAAGACTCTGTCTTTAATTCTTTTTAAAAAGGTCTAACCAGGGAAGACACATGGTACTACTGTGTCCCCTTTTCAAAGGCCTTTTGATACCAGAGTGAATGGACTTACCTGCACACTAACTCTTAGCCTGACACCCAGCTGTGTGTCGTAGTCTTGACACTGTGTGAAAAGCTTTGGTTGGGTAACACATTATCAAAGTTAAAATCCAAGGTATCTCCATCCATGAGGTCATTCCGAATGATAGATTCCATGTCACAGTCCAAGTGCTCAATAAGCACTCCATCCAAGTCACTTGGGAGCTTCTCCTGGTGGAGGACACCCACCCTCCCATAGCCATTGCAGCTGCTCACAGACGAGTAGCCACCCAGGGCACTCATCTGCATGGCATGGGGCAGAGGCACTTGTAAAGACGTCTTCACAGGGGCCATGCGGTTCATGGCAGACGTGTGAGGCATGGCGTTCACCCCATGGGGCAGGGTGCGTCCATTGACTGAAGACGTTTGCTGTGAATGTCCAGGGTGGGTGTGGGAACTAGGGTTCATCATTTTGTTATGAGACGCCTGGCTTCCATAGGCTGGCATGACTGAATTAGGGCCCATCATTACACTCTGGCCCAGGACCCGAATGTTGGGTTGGGCCACTCCAGGATCAACTGGTGACATGATGTCATTGTGGGGAGGAGAGTCAGAAGTCAGCAACTCTTTCAAGAGTCCTGGGGCACAGTTATACTGGTTCAATCCTCCATAACTGGATTTGCTGTCCTGAAGTGTCTGCATAGGCATCTGGGGCAAGGGACTCATGCCGGATTGGCCATAAGTGTACTTTGAGTAGTTTGGGCTGGGTGAGTTCAGACTGGTGTTGGGCGGTGCAAACGAATAGCAAGGTGTCTGCTGCATCATGCTGCCAGGCGAAGACTGGGTTGACACAGTTAAAGATGTTGGGGATGAGAGAAGATTGAGATTATCCAAAAGGTTTTCCATGTTTTCAGGATTGCTGATTTCAGACAAACTGGGCAGAGTGGAAGCCATCTTTGCAGCAGAAGGCGGATATACCAGAGAATGCACATCCCCATCTCCCAGGTCATCCTGTTCTGTCATGATGGGAGAAAGTCTCCCACTGATCGTACTAGCATTTGAGCTGGTTCGAGGACGAAATGTACTCCAGTTATCAAAGTCATCATTGCTGTGAGACCCAGGACTGGCAGGCCATTTAGAATATTGAGACCCAGGGCTGTCCCCGGGACCCTCCTGCCCGGACTGGAGGGATGCTTTCTTCTTGGCAGCTCGTCCCCGGCTCTTAGCAAATTTACTGTTGTTGTCCATGGATGCAGCTCTTCTCCGAGGGGATTTTCCACTCTTGCCTCCCTCTGGGTTGAGCATCCACCAAGAACTTTTTCCAGTTCCTTCATTCTGTACTCGAATAAACTTACTGTGAAGGGACAGGTTATGGCGAATTGAATTCTGTAAAGCAAAACAGTATGTTAGAAATACAGTACTTGCCACTTGGAAAACTTACTGTTCAACAAGGATCGTATAGATACAGTTTTCAATCTGAACAGCCTAACAGTTCTTGATCTGTGAGGAGGGCAAATGAACCACGGTATTTATGCCAGAGCACGTATGTGGAGGTCAGAAGATGACACTGCAGTCTCTTCTCACTGTCCACCTTTACATGGGTTCTGAGCATCCAACTCAAGGCACCAGGCTAGGCTTGTGCAACAGGCGCCTTTACCACTGGCTCTGACAGTAGCAATAAACTCAGTATAAATGCCCTTTCCCATTTCTTTTTTTTTTCAGGTAAAATAAACATCACAAAGTGAGACATTCTGTATTACTGGGCCCAAAGGATCACAGAATAAGGAGATAAAGTAGGATCTTGCCCTACTCAGGAACCAAAATCCCAAACAGACATTCAGCATCCACTTCTAATCTCAGCACTTGAGAGGAAAAGGCAGGATTGTGAGTCTGAGGCCAGTACGAGCTACCTAGCAAGACCCGTTCCAAAAAAGAAAAACTAAAACAAAACACCAAATTATTAAGACCTAAATTCATACCTTTATACCTTGAGAGTCATTGCATCAGGCATAACTATGAAAACAGTTATTCTCTTGAGAAAGTTAACTTGCCATAAAATGAAACATTTAAATTCAAGAACTTCTCTAACCCTATGAAAGAGGGCGCACTCTGTCCAGAGAGACAATGTGAAAGGAAGCAGGGTAAGAAGGCACCTGAGTGATGCTCCTCCTATTCAGTGGGGGTGTGCACAGGACAGTAAAACACACACGTGGCAAGCATGTGCAAACTACAAATGCAGGGGAGAACAGGTCAGTCCTCTGATGAAGACGACAAGGACAGCCCAGTGTGACTGTGGAGTTTGGGAGAGCCTATGTGGGGAAGAGAAAACACTTAGCCCCAGGAGTACCTTGTCTTAAGCTTTCTGCCCCAGCATGGTTGCTACCTATTCATTTGGCAGCCCGATTAGACCCTGAGAGACCTAATCCCAAATCCAGGAATGTATTCTGGGTATCTCACAATCCTCAGAGCAGAGCTATACACATGGCTCCTCAATTTTCTGGCCTTCTCTGCTAACTGAGTGCCAGGCTTAGGTGCCCAAATACTCTGTGGCCCCTCTTGGACCACAACAAGACTCTAGCTAGATTTGTGGTCACCCGAGGAGGCAGCCACAATGCCCACATCCTCATGCTGTTGACAGGGAATAAAGGCACTCATGTGCCAACCATTGTAACAGAGCAGAACAATACAGGGTCAGACTTCCACATGACCCTGACACACTCATGTCTTTTCTCAACAAGAGATGGGAAACAAAAGGAGTGTAGTGGCAATCTCACTTTCTAAAGACAAAAGTCAGAGAGAGGGCCAAGAGAGCTCAGAAACCCACATTTCAAAACGCATTCTGCACTACATTCCACCCAAGGATTGCAACACAAGAGCTATGTGTCAAGTTCTTTGGCCAGGGTGCATGGCAAGGGTGGATCAGACATGGCCCAACAGGAGCTTTCTGGTTGGATGCCAGGCAGGTATGTGGCAGTGTTAGTCAGCCCCCTCCCCTCTCTCCAAGACTTTGTTCTATACTCCTACTTATGATCTATCACAACTCAAGGCCTATTATGAAGGGACAGGTCTTGAACTCCAAATATCTCTAAAAGAGTTAATCTTTCAATGGTGTATCTCACCCCCTGATTTTCAAACCTTGCTGTCTCGATCTGCCTGTCATCCTCTCCCCTACCCCATCACCCTGAGTTCTAGTGTTGGCTGTCATGTCCACCAACACCAGGGAGCACAATTTCCAATTCTCCTGAAAAGCAGCAGTGGGGGGGGGGGGGGGGCCTGGCAAGCAGCCAGCTCTGCAAACCTGCATTCCGCAATGCCTTCTACATGTTGGAAGTCTGGGCATTTGCACAATATTCCATCAAGACAATTTCGTTCTCTGAACACAATAGACACACAGATAAGCTCTGATGAAACTTCTGGAAGAGAGGAAGCTTGACTCCTGTCCTGTCACATTTAGTTAATAACAAAGGGGAGTCTGGGGGAGGAGATCTTCCCAGAGATCAGCTTCCTGACTGCCTGCAGCTAACAGGGGGAGGGGGTACAGCTCTATAATGCCCAGGAAGAGTCTGCCAGACCATGGCAAGGACACACAGGGGAGGGGCACTTTCAACAGGACTGAAGAAGACATAATAGTAATGGAATCTTCAAAAACGTTTAAAAACAGTTAACTAACTTCAGGGTTAGTATCTACTGACTGCTTGGACTTATTTTGTTTTTGTTTTTGCCATAGCAATCCTTTACTTATCAAAATATCACACTACATATTTTTCTGAGGACATTTCAGGTCACTCTGAGCAACAGAGCTGTATACTAACTTTGCCAACAATTACTGCCCCCCGCCCCCAACAGGAAAGTTTGCTATGCAGGGCTTGTTACATAAATTCCTGTTTTTCATGCAGCCAATGGGACATTAAAAAGGGGGCAGGGTTTGGGAGGTGCTGTTATCCATGCTGTGTCCAATTCTGCCTGCAACCTAGAGCTCTGAGGTAGTATGCTCTCAACGTTCTCTCCCAAGCAGCAGTATGTGAGGGCGGAGACGGTGAGGAGAAGGACCGCACACTTACCCGAACCCTGTTTCTCTACGACACCACTGGATGGCGAAGGCCGGCCATCTCCTCTGGACTAGCCATCCTGGCCTGCAGTCTGCCAGGCAAGTCTCAGCCACATTCCTCATGCTACCTGCGTGGCTGAACACTGCAAGCAGCAGAGGACACGCCAAGGAAACCTGACACAGCAAGCCCTGCACGGAAGGTACAGAAGCCTGGTGGACTCATGTTCAACCTGTCCTGCTCTTCGCAATGCTATTCTACACCCTCCACAGACCAGATTCCAACTTCCCTAACCACAAGAAGATTAAACTAAGTTTCCAATCTCAAAAGTCTCTCATCGATGTTCTACACAGAAGATGAATTCAATAAACCTTTGTTGATAGACACCCCACAAACAAATCTTCCCTGTATATTCTTAGGTGTCCACTCAAGTCCTAAATTGTGACAGCTCATGGTACAGGATGCTGGAGGCACAAACGGATGGAGAAGAATGAAGACACAGCCTTCCCTCCAGGGTTTGTGAAAGGAAGGGAACAAGTAGATAGTCACTTGACAACTCAGTAGATGCCTCCACAGAACGTCTAGGAGCAGTCAACTTCCCCTCAGCTCGGTGTCAACATATTAAACAAGGTAGTACATGTAAAGATGCTTGCCTCCACCAAAACAAATGAGGTTGACACTACTAGGATAACAGCATCTTGAGAATAATTATGTTTTGCACTTGTTTATATCACACACACACACACACACACACACACACACACACACACACACACACTATGGCCTTCCACTGTTCCCACTAATACAAGACATTTATATATTATTTACTGGAAACAGCAACTGGTGTTGAGGAAGGTTATGATGGCTTTTCAGCACATGCGTCATCTCAGGACTGAATTCAAATACTACAGTCAGTTTCTACAGTACTTACTGGCCAGAGCAGAGCTGCTTCAATGGCCGTAGTCAGGCATCTCCACTGAGACTGTTGTGAATGAGATCCACTGTACTGTCCTAGAGTGGAGAAAGCTAGGTACTTCGTGGAAGGGGGAAAACCCCGGAAACACAGGACAGGGTCATTCTGTACCTTGTCCTCACCAACCAAGATGCTTTTATCCTCCCAGTCTAAGGCAACCATCAGGGAGTCATTGAAGTGCAGAAGTAAGTTATTTAAAAGTTGTATTTATTTTAAAGTCTTAAATCTCATTTAAAAATCCATGTCTAACAGTGTGCTACAGAATGCACACAATATATATGAACTGCACAAATAACCTGATGTCCTATCAAAAAGGGTGTGTGATTTAAAAAAACAACAAAACACTGAAACTACTCATCCATTATAGTAGATTTCTAGGAATGCTGAATCTCCAACAAAAATCAGAGGTGAGAACTAGCCATGAGTCAGTCAAACACAGACTCTGTGCCTCTCAGCCCCAAGGTCTGTGTTGAAAAACTGTCCTGCCCTCTCTCTGCTTACTAGTTTCAGCCCCCGTCACTACTGGTGGATCTGGTGCTGCTTCTCTTCATCTAGACCCCTGGCTCCCAGGACCCTGGGGTCTGATCCGAGCCACACTTGAACTTGTTTCTCAGCCTGTATAAAGGCCACTAGCTGCTAGTCAGGGTCTTTTACATTTCTTATTTCTACTTTTCTATTATAAGCACACCCTTGGTCTTTCTTTTCGACCAGGAGTAACCATCAGGCAGCAATTTACGCTGAATGCATCTTGCTCATGAAATCCCGGCCTCTGTACTTGTGCATAGCTCTTCCTTTATAGTTTACTGCTGTGGCTCATCTCATCCACTCTTGGAACAACCCTATAGGGAGGACTACACATGGACAGATTTTTACCAGCTCTCCTTTAGAAACAGGGAACCTGAGGCAGACACCCTTCCCCATTAGACAGAACTCAAAGCAAGGCTTGGTGACTACCTTCGACACTGCTGCAGGTTGACGAAAAGTACCTGCCTTCACTTGTATCAAGAGTCAAACCAAGGCACTGAAGCTATGTGAATACACCATGAAGGAGGAGAAATAATTCCATTTACTACTTTACGAAACCCACATTCTGCCTTAACGGTTGACAAATGTATACACCATGACTTACTTCCCATGGGCTCTCCTTTGTGAGAAACCTATAGCAGCTATAGTGTGAGTTTTAGGTGTGCACTGTTCTAGGAAAGCCTATGTAAAGAGGCTATGGGGACCCTCGGCTGCTGAGAACTGCCACCTGACTGCATGGGGCACGGAACCAACACAAAGGACCTCATGTTCTGCGATGAAGACATACAACCAAAAAGCTCCCACTTGTAGAAATTCTGTAAATTCTTTCTAAAAATGCTAGACAAACTAGATTTTTCCAAACATTGTACTTAATTTCCAAACTTTCTTATTGTTCGTAACTGTTACAGATAGCCAGCAAGTCTCGATCCCCTCGATTTTTCCAAACATTGTACTTCATTTCCAAACTTTCTTATTGTTCACAACTGTTACAGATAGCCAGCAAGTTTCCATCCCCTCCTCCTGCTTCCTCTCTTACACTATCTCTTCCACATTACCAAGTGAAAATAAACTCAAGACTTAAAGTAGCAAAAATCACTATTCAACAGAGCTCCCATTTGAGCTACTAATGAAACTACTTAAAATAGTCCAGTGTGATTGTAAATGAGAAAGAAATCGTGTGACATTTACCCAACAGTTTGTGTATATGTGTGCATGTCTAGAGATATGAATTGTCAACAGTGTGCACATAATTTGGCTCAAAAACATGTTGTAACAGAAGATTTGCTATGGACTTTCCATAAAGATGATTTCATTTTCCCCACTTGAACACCTCTTACACAATTATCTGTCTGACGTCTTGACACTTCTCTGGTGATCCCAAAGCTGTCAGACTCATGGTTCTAAAAGTGCTACCATAAGTTAAAAGCAAGTCATTTGGTCTACACCTCAGACAATGACCCTCTTTCAGGCCATCCAACATATAACTGTAGATTACCAGACTGCTGTGGAATCACATTTTACTCTACACTGCTTTAGCTTACTCAAACCATTCCAGAGTAAGGAAAACTACTTTCAAGTAGTCTTTCACCGAGCAAAGGATGTGGGAGATTCTGCTGTCATGTAGGTGAGGGGACTCATTGGTATCATGAGAAGCCTTCTACATTTTAGAGATGCTTGATGAGGAAGAACCAAAGGTGCTGGCCCTGGAATTAGTCTGGACTGGGCAACCCAGAGTCAGTCAGTGGTCTTAGTGAATATTGGCTCTTAACATCTGTCCATAGCCATGGCTATAAGAGGACTACCTATCGCCGAGTGGGTTAGTATGCATAGAAGGGCTCGGAATATCATTTTACACAGAGGGAGGGAAATAAGCTGGCTACTTTGTTATAGGAAGTAAAGGAATATATAAACAGGAATTTTGAAGCCCTCATGAATGGTTCCAACTTGATTAAGTCATTCATCACAAACTTCCTGTTTAACAGGCTTCCTCAGGCTTGTTTCCATGTCCTCACAGCTGAACTGCAATCCTGTGTTTTTCTCTCCCTTACAAAGATTGTAGATTTAATTCTGGGAGTGTTTAGCATAGTTTTTGGTGTCTCTGGCAGCCTATATCAGAATGTCGTCAACAAGATTGTTCCAGGAAAAGAAGACATGCTAGTTGACAAATGAAAGATCCTATCTGAGACAGCAACTATGGAAATTATGCGTTTTCTCAAATACTGATCATTAAGATTACTCTAGGGGTACCACAACTGTAGACGGCAACTTGTGGCTTCTTAAAACTGTCTGTACTGCAAAGGTCTGTACAGAGTGGAGTGGAGTAAATCCTGCAGGAGTGAAGTCCTGGGTGAATGTGTATTCTGAAATGGGGATGGTCTGCTGAGGACGCCAAAACCAACTGGCCCACTGGAAATTGGCCAAGCCCATATGGGCCATGCTCAAGAGGAATGGCAAAGCCTTTCTCTAAAAGAATTCTCTATCCCTACCAATTCTCTAGACAAGGCCTCATTTATACTACAAAATTTAAATTGTACAGAAGATGGTCTCACTGCTCACCAGAAACGGGAGTGAAACCTAAGGTTTAAAGGAAAGATGTGACAGAAAACGGCTTGAGCCAACCCATGCTAATGTGGGGGGAAAGGTATGCTTTTGTCTTCCCCAAGGTGTGGACCTGTCACTGGGGCGGTGAAGAGCCTGATTTCAGTATGAAGAGACCTGGGACTGGGAGACAACTTAGCAGTTCTGAGATGTCTGGAATCATATCCATAGAGATAAGTCCAGTCATGGAAAAGGCTTATTGGCCTTACAGCCTCAGAGCACAGCTTTTTAACCCAGCACCTTGGTCACATTCTTCCACACATATTTATATTAATGACTCCCTCTGCTTTGAGGGGTACTGCTCTAATCACCGGGAGTTCCAATGGGCTCCATTCAATTATTCAGGGTGGGCTATAGCCCTGCAATTTAGGTATCATTTAATACATCACATGGATTATCAATACATATGTGACAAAAGTGACTTCATATAAAAACAGATATATCTGTAAACTGATTTGGGTCCCTCTCCTGGTTGACTAGATTCAATAATGATAATAAAGATATGATCCAATTATATCGACACTTCCTAAAAAATATAAAAGGCTTATAATCAGATTATTTCTCTTGTTAATATTATGAAAACAATCCTTGAGGAGCTTTGGGGCTTTAATCCCTTTAACCTGCAAACCATTCCTTTTGTTTTTGCTGGCACATAGTAGCTGTTACGATCCTTCCTCCTTACCATCTTTATCGCCTAGTGTGGAGCATCGAGGTGAACCCACCCTTGACTAAGTGTGAAGAAGATTCATCCTGAACACTTAAGAAATAAGAAAGGAGGCGGGGGATTGTAGGGAGCAGAGGAAGCCCTGCATTAGTGAAACCCTGAGCAAATGTCTATTTCGGCATGGGCACAGCCATTACCCATATGGGCTAGGCAGACGAGAAATAGCAAAGCTTTTCTTGGAAGTCTGCACATGAGTGTTTACGAACGAACGAACACTGATCAGTGTGAGCAGAGATGAGCAACTGCGAGGTCCTGCTCCTGGGGAGTTGGGGAAGTGCTACAGCCGAGACTGCTCTTCCACAGAGACCCACCCAGACTAGTTAACCCCTCCCCCTGTGCTGTACCTATCAACAGGCGCAAGCGCCAGGGTGCCTGGTAGTGGCAGAATCAGCGAACCCCACCCGACCCCAGCTTCACTGTGTGTGTGTGTGTGTGTGTGTGTGTGTGTGTGTGTCCTTGTGTGTCCTTTCTTCATTCCCTTGTCGCCCCAGGCAAGGTTCTGGGACCCAAGCTGTGCGAGACACAGCAAAGGACATGACATCTGTTCTAAAACCCTGACCATTTCACTCCATGAACACGAAGGGACGAGCGTTAAAGAACATATAAAGAATCGCAAGACAGACGTATTTGGTGAGCAGGAGTGAGTCTATACCCTTAAGAAACAAAGATGGAAAGTGGAGGGGCCACAACCTTAAAAAGCAGGGAGAACAAAGCTCTGTAACAGGAAATGTAAAAAGTCCATGGCTTACCAGCTCTTTAGTCAATAGATCTAGTCATACTAAAATCTCATTTAGTATTTAAGAAAAAGTGCTCCAGGATGGGATTTTAAAAAAATGTGCTAAATAATATTAATTCTGACAAGTTTTTGGTTCTTGGAAGGTAGTAATTTTTAATAAGTGGTGTTCCACCTTTACCATAAAACTGTGTCCCACAGGACAGCCTCTTATTAGACAAAATTCGTTTTGTGAAAAAACCAAACTTGTAATGTTCACAATGTGAAAATGAAGTCATGGATATGCTCTGTACACCCCAGCACTGAACTACTAGGTGGGGAGAGGAGTCAGTGGGTAAAGAGCTCAATGTACACCCTGAGGACCCGAGTTTGAGTCCCCAGAACCCCACATACCTAGACACAGCAGCGCATGCATCTGTAAACCCAGAGCTCCTGTGGAAAGTTGGGAACAGAGACAGGAGAATCTCCCAGAGGCTTGTGGGTCCGCTACGCTCGCCATGTGTAGACACACACACACACACACACACACACACACACACACACACACATATCCTGTCTCAAAAAAGGCGAAGGCAAGGGCCAGCATCCAAACTTGCCAGCCACAAGCATGCCGTGATAGATACCACACTCAGAGATTTAAGAGAAAAAAAGAAAAGAGATGCCCCCAAAAGACAAGTCTCAAAATTCAGGTGAGGCTGAAATAAGCAGCTCTTTTAGACACATCTTCCCTCCAGTGCAACCACGAGCATTTATCTTGATCACTGACCATCTCTGTCAACCAGAGACTAGAGCACAAACTACTGGACACTCTATAGGCTCTGGCTTAAATGCCACAAAATCCAACAAAGCCAACTGTATAAAGTGTCACCCTAGTTAATAAGGTCCTAGTGGTAGACATAGCTAAAATCTGCTCTCCCCTAATCTACCATTATTATTTTCAAGGGATCTACGAGTGTTTCCAAAGGAAGCTTGCTTTCCTGGGATTAATTCCACTTCCTTGTATCGTGCAGGTGTCCCCCAGAGCCTTTAAACATCAGTCAGGGAGCCACAGAGGCCAAATATTGCTAGTACACAGCAGTTAACCATAACTCCCCTATGCTGGTAACCTAAGGAGTCATCCTTTCCAAAACTTCTACTAACATTTTTATGTACATGGCTGTTTTGCCTGCATGTATATCTGCGTAGTATGTCTGTGTCTGGTACCCATAGAGGCTGGAAGAGTGTGGTGGATCCCAGAACTGATGGGTGTTGAAATGCCATGTGGGTGCCGGAATGAAACCCAGGTCATCTGTCAGAGCAGCAAGCGCCCCCAACCGCTGAGCCATCTCTCTAGGCCCCCAAAACTTCACTTAAGTGACTGCTCACAATACAAACCCTTTTTGCTGCTCTTGGCAAATAGGTGCTTTAAACACACAGGGCCCCAACACAGGAGAGTATTAAGAGGAATCTCATTTGCCGCTAAAGTGATTCTGCTGTTTCCTAATGAAAATCTTTGTCTATTTTACAGGCCATACCATTTTTTTCCTAATCTAAAATGGTTCTATAAACACACAGCATTAAAATGTAATTAAGTCCTTTATCTATTTGGCTACAAGAATTAAAAAACAAAAAAACAAAATAAAAATCTAGACCAAGTAGCACATTAGGACTTATTTCCTTCCAATAAAGAACTTTAATTGGGCATAGAAGTGCAGAGTGGATGTTGAGATCAATTTCAAGGGTTTTTAAAAGTTTCAAAGACTAAAGTAAACTCTGTGAGCGTTATAGTGATAGCTCATTTATGCTGCTCGCGTGTATGTCAGAGGTGTGTGCTCCAAATTATTTGCAAAGTTATTAAAAACCCGGTGGATATAAATTCAGAGGGGAACTACTGAAGCTCTGACAGACTGAAACAAGCCTTCATTCACAGAATGTCCTGTCCAGAGCTCTCTGGCAGAGTCTGCAGAGGAATTAATGCTTTAGATACACAGCTTGCTTCCTAAGAACTGCTCAACTGCTAACACCTATTTGTTATTTTTTTCCTTCCTGCTTTGGAACCCTGATACTGTAATAGTCACTACAAGAAAAGTAGAACAAGTAGAATGCAGAATTGTACATTCTTTGTAATGTAATGGGTTGTTGTTGTTTGTTTGTTTGTTTGTTTGGCCAAGCTGATAGAGAACCTTGTCTATTCTGGCAACAATGACTCATGCTTGTTAAGTTGGGGGACTTCCTTTACCTCAAATTCCTATAGTTTGTCTCTAATTAGATGCTAAAATAATGCACTGGCTGGCCCAATATTAACAGAACTACAGGACTGTCCCAAAGTCGAGTACAACCACCACTGCCACATGCCCAAGCCAGACTGTTCCCAGACTTCCCACTGACATTAGGGCCAGCAGGCCTTTGGTGCAACAGCCCCATCCTTCACACTTCCTTCCAAAGACAGCCCCCCAGAGCCGCTGTTCCGTTTGCACCACCACCTGCAAACAAATGTTTCCACAATGCTGTTTCTATGAAGGTTCCTGAAGGCTGCCGCGTCCCGTGACCCCTCACATTCTCCAGAGCCCACCTGAAAGCCACGCCTCCCAATCACAGTTTTGTTTCTTCTTTTTTAAATCTAGCTTCTGCCCCACAGTGTTGAACAGCCATGCTGTGGGCAGCATTTCTCCCTGTGTGAACCCAACTAGAACATAAAAGGAGCAACTAGGGTATGCAGCCTGAAGCTGTTCTCAGGTCAAGCCTATCAGCCCCAGAGGAGGAAAGAAGGTGCTTACCCAGGACTGCTCTGAGGATCAGAGACAGACCAGGAAGCCACCTTCTACAGCATGCCCTAGGCCAGGCCCAGATGACCCAGGGCTCTAAGTTCCTTAGGCTGCTTAGGGAAAGTGAAGGAGGATGCAAAGGGCCTCTGATCCATCTGCGGGCCTGCAGGGGTCCCTGCAAACCTCACTACTGGGGCGGGTTTTCTTCTGTTTGACCTCTGACTTCAACATTATAGCCTGAAAAGTGTCTTCTTTGAAAAAGTGAGTATTATAACCACGAGTTAAGAGGACAAGATTATGGAATGTCACTGGGTATATTAACCATACTCCATGGCAGGTGCCATGCACAGGAAGATGACTCCAGCCAGGGCAAATCATGAAGCTCCACAGGGCCTGATGATGAGTGGTGGTACACTTTAAACTCCTTTGCTCTTTTACTCCATACTGATCAGTGTTAAGAGTTGAATTTCCTCTGAGAGGAAATCGAATAATTACTACTGTGGGTAGCATCTAGCAAACAGTACAGTTTTAAACATCTTTTCCAAGCTACCCTCAAGAACACTATCTATGAACTTCACTGTCATTCTCTCTCGGATATACACGCACATACATAAAAGTATTTGTTCGACATAGAGTTTAATACAAATGGTAGCTTCAGAAAGGGCCTGTTAGTCTGTACATGTATACCAGTTAGTTCATTATCTGTTTATGTGAGTCTGAGCTGTATACTGTCCTGGTGCCAAATAAACCATAGACATGTCATGAATATCCACTGGGGGTATGTTTGGAAAACACAAACCATACTGAAATGTAAAAATGTTAACAATTCTACACACATTAAGAGGCTGCATCAAGAAACTCATGGTCACCTAGAATAAATCATCTTCGTTTTCTAGAAACTGTTGGCTACACTACCACAGCCACTTAAGTCATCAACTGGGAGGTCAGTCTAACAGTTACTGGAGCATTTCAGTTCCTTTCAAAGATCTCACGTCTCTAAATCATTGGTTCTCAACCTGTGGGTCACAACCCCTTTGACTAACTTCTATCCCCCCTCCCCAATATTTATATTACAACTCCCAAGTAGCAATGAGAGCAGTTTTATAGTTGGGGGTCACCATCAAATGAATGGTATTAAAGAGCCGCAGTGTTGGGAAGGTTGAGAACCACTGCTCTAAATCAACATGATTACTAGAGTTTATGCATTCTCTTTAATTCTCTTTTTTAACTTTCTTAGACCAGCCTGGCCTTGAACTCCTGAACCTGCTTCTAACTCCTAAGTACTGGAATTACCAGTTTCACCACTATGCTCATTTCCACTGTCTGCATTTTTTTTTTTTTTTCATTTTTCGAGACAGGGATTTTCTGTGTAGCTTTGCGCCTTTCCTGGATCTCACTTTGTAGACCAGGCTGGCCTCAAACTCACAAAGATCCGCCTGCCTCTGCCTCCCAAGTGCTGGGATTAAAGACGTGCGCCACCACCGCCCGGCGACTGTCTGCATTTTTATTACCAAAAAAGTAATTTATTTAAATTCTGCAACCAAGATTATAATAAATGGTCAGAACTGTAAATGATTGAAAAACAATTCAAACAAGCCTCCTTCCCAGGAATCATCTTCATCCCTACAAGTTAGGGATCTCCCTGGAGAGTACCCTGTCGCTTTTCATTGTCCAAGTTCAAATGTGCGTAGATGTCTGCATTTTTATGTTTATATACACATCTCTTGATAAGCAAAGCCAAAGCCCTGCTCCAGGTGATGTGTTTGTCCACGTGCTCGGCTTGTCCCTGGAGTACAGGCGAGTACTGAAAGGCGGTGGACCTTTAAGGAGTGGGTAGGAGCGGGAGATGGCTGGCTCTTTACTGCCCCAGTAAAGAGACCCATGCTGATCTCAGAGGAGTGGAAGAGTTCTGCCACAGAGCGGCCAGGTGGGCGAGACGGCTCGGCGGGCGAAGGCTTGTCAAAAGCCTAATGACCTCAGTCTGATCCCTGGATTCTACACATTGTAGAAGGAGAGAAACACTGCTGAAAATTGTTCCATCCTTCATGTGTAAACACACACACACACACACACACACACACACACACACACACACACACACACTGCTGTCTCTGAATGACTCTTCCCTAACCTGAAAGGCATCCTTAGTTTAAAGAATGCTGGTGCAGCCTGTGTGGACAGTATAAGTTCCAGACACACGCGTCACTCCCAGGACTTCTGAACTGAAAATGGTGTGGTTTTACGTTCAACTAGCCTTCACCTTTTGTCCTGTAATTTATGAGACTTGACTCTGTTCTCCCTTACCTACCCCTCACGTCTAAGAGGGTAAAACACTGGAGTGGGGACTATTTGTTGAAACCAAATTTAAAAGCCTCCCTCCATGAAGTCTACTGCTTTCAAACATTTTATCCAATATTCTCAACATCTGGCACACAAACTCAATTCATCTTGGTTTCTTGAGACCCTTTTCTAGGATTGATCAACTCTTTAAGGTGTTTTTGAACAGCTTAAAGGAAATTATGGGAAATAATACCTTACAATGCAACAATGGCTTATTTATCATGAACACAGACAAACTGACAACAAATTACTCCCATCTTTGTCAGTGCTCTGGTAGGTTCATGACAAGATTCCAAGACCAAGACAGACCCACGGCTGACCTGGACCAGTGTGCGGCTCAACTGAGAAGGACTCTGACTTCTCCTTGATTCCCTAATGCACTCTTGTAAAATGAAATGCAGCAGCCACCTCCAAACCACAAGGACACGCGAGCTCTAAACCCCAAAGACTTTTTAAGGGTTACCGGTTCCTCCCATCAGAACTCCAGTGAAAAGCAGGTGATAATGGTATGAACCTTACTCTCGGCAGACCGCGCCCCCCTTCTCCCACCTCAAGGAGCCCTGTCCTCTGACTTCATTCCTTCCGCTCTTCCACCAAGCAGCTGAGCACCATGCAACTTCCAGCCACACCTCAAAGTCACAGCTACTGTCAAACAAAGAGACATCAACAAATAGCTCAAATACTTTGCAAATGTAGGTCAACTCATGGAGAGAGCCGAGTATGTGCTGAGGGAAGGAGCACTCAACTCACCTGTCAAATCAGGTTTTAGTTGGATGTGCTGGTGCACATGCAATGCTAATATTATACTGGGGTGGCCTCAGCAGAGGAGTTCTGGGAATTTGCTGTATTTGCTACCTTGGTTTGAGACTTCAATGCCAAGTAACATATCATTTCTGTGTGGTGTAAATAAACTTGACTTAAAGACTGCACTGAGTTGCACAAGATCCACCTTGTTGAGTCCAGAGAGCCTACTAAGTACAGTACCAAAGGCTGCCAAGTGTCAGACTATAGTTCATGCATCTTTACCTAACACACCTGATAAATGGCCCTAGAATGTTGATTCTACAGACTGGTAACTTTTGTGTACTCTATTTCAAATCCTCTTTGGTACAGCACACCAGAGGCAGAGGATGCAACTGACGTAACAACATTCTCTGTGGCCAGCTTGCTGCCCCACCCTACCTCCAGGTTTGTTTTCATTGACAGAACATCTCCAACCAGTGACTATGCAAATGCATCCTCTGCAATCCCCAATTTCCCATCATGAGAGATCTCTTCCTCCTCTAGCACTTCCAGGTTACTTCCAACATAACAGCACACTATAGTCTAACAACGTATTCTTCAACGTGTACTTCAGAAACAATGGTTCCTTTTGTGGTGAAAAGAATTCATTTGAGTAAGTCTATTTGAAGTATAGATTTAAAGAAGGATTCAGTACTACAGGTTTATTTTTCTAAATAAACTTTTAATAAACTATTTTGTGCTAATTTATATACAAAGCAAAGAAAATTAAACCCCACTACTAGTTTAGGGCGTTTTGCTATGTAGGCACAGAGGACAGGCGGGTTAATAAACTGCATGTGTGTGCAAGTACAAACACAGTACGGCATGCTTCTCTGCGCCTCTTGACCTTCTGTATTACAAACCAATGCACAGCAGCAGCACACATTTTGGAAAAACGCATCTAACAGAAAGATGGTGATCGAGGGGTAGAAGTTACAATCAAAGTACATTATGTCCCAGTCTGAAAATATTATAACAGAACTCATTGTATGTATAACTAATACATGTTAACAAAAGCGTTTGACAAGACTATCTTCTTTTATCTATCTTCTTTGTAGTCATGACTCTGGACAATTTTTTTTAATCTCATGTTTCTGCTTTCTTGTGTATGAGATACCAGTGCTAACTGTCCCACAGTGGTGTTAGTGTAACAGATGCATTTGTGAGATGCAAGTATGCCCAGGGCACAAAGGGAGCTCAAGCTGAAAGTCTCAGAATGCAAAGAACAAACCTGACCCAGGTACCTAAGAAGCTGCCTTGTGGGCCCTGATGGTAGACCTGAGAGAGTGGTGCCTATTGACCTTGAAAGATAAAGAACCAGTCGATGCAAGCCATGTCAGACTCCTCAGTATGAAGCAACTCCTACCATCAACCGACACTAAGTTAACATCAGTTTAACAGAAAAACGGACCAAACCTCTCCTACCTCTTTAAATGCTAAAGTTAAGTGTTTAAGCGAGATAAAGGAAGGTAAGTCAGATATGGGAAGGAATAGCAGGGGGAGAGGACAGTAGGTGATTGGCTGAAAAGACAGGATGAGAGACAGAAAGCATCCTAAGACATTAGCACAAATAACAAAAGAGCAACAGCTGCAACAGTAACCCGACAAGGAAATGTTGTTAGGAGCTAAGTGACGGGTTCTAGGGCCGGGGGAGTTGAGCCCGGAAGAAAAGGAATCCACACACAGGCTTTCCTGATCAATGGCGAGTAGAACCCAACTGGGTAAAAACAGCTTCTAGCACATCAAAGTTTCTGTACATTTGACAGTGGCCATCAACCATGACATCTTTGACATCTCTACTGTATACCATTTATTTGTAAGTAAAAAAAATTCTTTATTACAAATTATTCAAGTTTTGCTAAGTCAATTATTTATGGTTAATTATTTACTATCACTTAAAATTACCTTTAAATTAATAATTATATTTGTGTAGGTATGTCTCTGGCACATGTATGACAAGCACGGGGAGGTCGAAGAGGAATTTGTGGGGTCAGGTTTCTCCTACCAGTATGTGGATCTTGGCAATCCAACTCAGGTGAGACAAGGTGCCTTTAACTCACTGAGCCATCACCCTGGCCCAAATCATTTCCAACCATATTTTAACTTATCACTTGCCATCTACAGAGATTTATATACTGTATCTTGATCATGTCTACCCTTCCCACTGCCCACGCCTTCCCCAGCACAAATGACATGTGCCTCTGCACAGCGAATGTACTGAGGATGTTCACCAGCCAGTTTACCGCTGTGTGAGGTGTGTGTTCTGCGGGTGTGAAAGCAGGAGTAACTTAGAAAGACGGAATAAACTACACTGTAGAGAGAGACAACAACAAACCCTATGCCTTTTCCTCACTCATCCACTCACAGAAAGTTTCTATCAAATAGAACAACCAGTGAAACACCATTATGGATTTGTACATACAGAAAAACAAATGTGAATATATGCGTGCATCACCAAGCACAAAGGTGTACTTCCTGAGAAACAAAGCTTAAGTGGGGAGAGGAGAAGAATTTTACACAAAGCTTGTGTAGATAAATGGTTTTTTTTTCTACATGTATCAGAAAAATTTAGACCCAGCTGAGTGACCAAACCTCTCCAAGTTTCAGTCTCCCCATTTGCAAAATGAAATTATCCCACAAAGCACTTACAAATATTAGACAATACTGGTGCAAAATTTCAAGCCAGAGTATATAGTCCTCAATTCCAAGTAAGGCAAACGTCCACTTACTGCCTGTCGTCTCCAGCACCAGCACACAGGCCAGGCAGAACACACACAGGGCCCTTACTCTGTGCCTATGCAGCCAGTATTAGCAGGAGAGACAAACGGGTGACTAAAGAGAGTAAGAGCAGGCGCCCGCTGACCTCTCACAGAAGCTCCACGACAGTTCCCAGAGCACCCCCAGCGCACATCTCACCCATTTTCACATGGAGCTTGGTTAGGTAGACACAGGCCTTAGGTTAGGCCAGGGCACTACCAACATCTTTAATACCACTAAAAGAGAAGACTGGGACAAAGAAAAACACAAAACTAAATCCATGGACCCTTTTTTGGAGGGTACAGGAAAGACCACCATCTTTTCTGGGTAGTGTCTAAGGTGCCAGAACACACTGAAGTATCACTAGAAATCATGGGCTACGATCTCTTCCCCCTAGGAGCCCTGAAGAGAACACTTCAGAGTCAGAGTGAGCACAGCAGCCACACAGCCACCCCACTTCCTGTCGAGACACGTGCCTCTACAGAACTTGCAGGGCTACCCTTATACAATAGCATGAATCTGTGTTCAAAATGGGGAATCAGCTGCTCCTTGATCAGTCACCCTTTTATCATCAACAGAACTTTAATTAGCCCCCATCTGCTTCCTGTTTGATGCTACATATCTTAGCTTTCACCTGTTTGGGCTCAAGTGTAGCCAGCGTCAACAAACTATTTTTTAATGAATTATACTTTCATAATACTGGACTAACAAACTATTTTTTAATGAATTATACTTTCATAATACTGGACTATTCAACTAATAATTTTCCTATAAATGTCAATGTTCTATACTAAAAATGCAACAAAGACTCTCCTGCCTACTTCTTCCATCTTTCCCCCTTCTGTGCCCCTTTCCCCACACTGCAATCGGAAAGGTTTTCAAGCTGTACGGCTTGGATTTCCTGATTTTAGTGTTGAATATGGGGCCAGGTCATGTCCATGGACAAATGTCAAAACCATAATACTGACTTTTTTTTTTTTTAAAGAAAATTGAATTATTGACTGAGATTTGTATTAAATGACATCTTTGTGAGTTAAAAGGGGGTGGGCAGTCTTACATAGGACTTATGGGCTCACATCTGTCGTCAACTTAGCCATTTCATGAGCTTCAGAAAGCATCCCCAGGCATCCTCAAGACCAGCTCTGGATTTAGTGACTGCCTCTGGAGAGGTAAGAAGGCTATTTATAGGAAGACCAGTGGTATTTATCAAAACTTGGAGGCAAACTGTGGGCACTAATTATATAAGCCTGTGAACCTTTCTAGGTGTTTGGAGTATTTCATAAGCTGAAAGGCAGGGCAGGGCGCTAGTTGCCCCCACACTTTGGGAAGCTGATGAAGACAAAAGCCTCGGGGCACCACTCTACAGGCTTGACGCACATTCACCAAGGATTGGAATACTACAAACTCACTGATTAATGGCAAACCTTTAGGCCAGGGAGAGCTCTGCTTATCATCTTCAAACTGCTCAGACGCACCTACACGGTCAGGACCTGAACCATAAATGCTCAAATGGCCTCAGCCAGGGCTTGCTAAGACTGACCCTTAACCCATTTTCACAGCAGAAGAGTTTAAGCCCAATAATCCAACATAACAAATCCAATTTCCTATTCCTCAACTTGAAAATGAGTGGTTGCCAGTCTGGGTAATGGTTGGAAAGCTTTGGAAACATCATGATACTAGTATTCAGAATTTAGAACTAGTGTTCTAAAACGTCCATCAGGTCTGTCAATGTTGAGACCAGCTTCATGTCCAAGATTCTTTTCAGTTCAACCATGCTATTCCATATGAGCTGTGCTTCAACAGGAAGAGAGTGAAATTCCAGAATATTCTTAAGGAGTAATCATATGGCTGTCAACTCGGAGAAACATGAGGTTAGCAGTACTATTAGTCAGTATCAAACAATAAAAGGCAATTTACTAGATGTTTTAAAAAGGATATTCTCAAAATGTAATCAAGAGGCTATGGACAGAAGCCAGTTAATTCTGGGACCAACTCTGAAGTCCTCACTGTTTTTCAAAGAAAACTAGAAGCAGCCTTAATGAATGTGGAATGTCAACCTCACCTTCCAGTTTCCTGGGATTTCCTTCCCGCTTTCCCTTTAATGTTCAGCGTTTCCTTTGAACACGCCGAGCTAACTTCACAACAAGAGTCTGAAAAGATTACAGTTCCTTACACCAGCCAGCAAAAGTTAGGGCCTCGCCCATGTGGGAGAAAGCTGTTCCGCGTCAGTCCTACCCCAGCCAATCACATCAATCCACATTTCCACAGTGCAGAAAAAGGTTAACGAGTATGATTTTTTAAAAATCAAATACTAACATCAACACCAATAATTATTTACATTTCTTACATCCCAGCTAACTTCAGGCTAAGGGTGGAATTTATATGTGAGGAAATGAAAAGTGGAATTAACTTTATGAGATTGAAACTTATGCAGACAGCTGGCTATGAGGTCCCACGAGCCCAATTCTGTGACGAACAATGTCAGCAAAGTGGCCTAACCAACAGCAGCTGCCCACCTTGAACAGCTGACTATATTTAAGTGTCAAACTCTATCATGTCCAGTCTGTCACTTGGGACTTAAAAATTGTCTTTCGGAGCTGTTGGGTTCACTGTTTAACTAGTTCCAAGTTTAGACCAATGTAGAGGGACTACTGATTTAACATCCTAGGTCCTTCAATGTGGCTTTGAGTAGACTGTGCTCCATTCCCATTTCTATCCCAGACATCTTCCATATATGGAGATACAGTTACCTCTCCCCTGACTTCAGGGATGTTGCCAAGACTTGGAGGTCTTGGAAAAATGTGGGTTGCCCCAGGCTAAAACTCTAGATCACATTCCATAAAGTAGTAAAAATCAACTTTGAGAGTCAGGGCCAGCAATTTTTTACATGAATTAAAATGGAGCAAATATATTTCATACTAATGGGTAAGTATACTGCTACTTTGTAAGGCACTGGTATCATGTGTGCACATGTACACTGAGTCATACTGTAAGACAATTTCTCACTACGCATCAGGCTGGGAACAAAATGAAAAAGCCAGAAACAGAAGGAAACATACCACTTCCTACAGGATATGCTTTCTCTCTCTAAGGCTTGACAAAGGTCCAATAAAATGGTAGCAAACTTCATGCCCAGAGTTTCTAGAGACCCCAGCCAGTATATTTACTAATCACCTGCTTTATATGGGCTCTATGCAAATCTCCGCCAAGATGTTTGGCACCCTCAATTTGTAAATTTCAAGGCCTAGGACAGTGAAGGAGACTAGTAGAAACAGTTGTGTGACATCACATTTGACAATTTCTGTAACCAGGTGCTATGGTTACTGTTCAAATATGGTTTGTACCTCAAACTCATGCAGGAGCTTAACTCCTAATATCTTATTTAGAAGGTGTCAAGCAGGTGAGTACAAGGTCTAGGGTGCCTAGAGTTGGGCATTTGAAAACAGACTGACTAGGTCATTGGTACAGAAAACCCATAATTGACTCCCAGTGGCTTAAAGAAGGAACACACAGAGACAATTCATGTTTCACCATGAAGGAAGCAGGCAAGAGGAATACCCTCATCTGTTCGGACTTTCAGCTTCCCAAACTGTGAACTGTGCAAACCTATTTTTCTTTATAAAGAGGCCTGCTTTGTCTATTTGATTATTTTTCATGTAAAGTTGATTCATATAGCAAATAATTTCTGAGTGCATTCATGTTTTCAGCAAAATGAGCACGGCATGGATACACTTACACAGTACATCTTAAAGAAATACCATGCAGACCTTTCACCTGGACAAACACTCCCACTGCTCTCAGTAGGTACAGAATTAAGATGAGCAGTCAGGACAAGGGAGCCAGGCCTCGGGCAAGCAGGAGAAGAATGACTTTCTGATTACCCTTAGAGCTGAGTTAAGGAGATACACTAAACAATCCTCTACTGGAAACGCTGCTGTGTGTTTTGAAACAAGATTATACTACCACTTCAAGAGATTTTTTTCTCAGCTCTTTTGCTCAGCATATTATAAAACTGAATCTAGGACTGAAATAGCAGATTGCCTCTAGAGCAAATGACAATATTTGTACCAGAAATGTGGGCAACCGGCAGTACAGATGGGTTTCTGCCCAACCATCTTCAAACTGGAGCTCTAAGAATAACTCCACCCACTGCACCACTGTTAAAAGGATGAATCTAGTCAGAAGGCTGATTATTCCATACTTTCCTTCTACCCACTTCTTTTTTAGAAAGCATGTGTACCTGTCCGACCTCTGCCTGGGAAGAGCTCTGAACACAGAAAACAGCAGAGGAGACCACAGTTACAGGAAGGCATTAAGAGACAATGGGAGCTTTGATTATCCATAGGAAGACACAAACATGACAACCAAAAGTTCAGATCAGCCAAACCAGCTACTTTCAAACGCAAATACAAAATGAACAAACAGATAAATCTCCAATTTCTTTTGTCTTTCTCCGAAGCTGGATTGTCCTGGGTTGAGCAGTCAATTAAAAAGTACTGTTTTGAAAAAACAAGACAAAGCCAGACTGGAGAGAAGAGCCATAAGGATCATGAGACTGGCCCAAGGCAGCGTCGCCTCCTTCCAAGGCTTGCAGAGAGAGGCACCTCTCAACGAAGGGATCAGCTGTTTATCTTGTAGCACTTCTGCACTGGTTCTTACTCTGGCCAACAGAGGTAAAGTTCTCCCTCCCTCCATTCCCTTGCAATTCCTACCAAATGCTCTGGAAAGGCAAATGGAACAAAAATCTTCACTTACAGGGACACTTATTACAAAACCTATCCAACTAAAGTGCAGTCTCTAACAGTCACACTATCCTTTGCTCATCTCTGGGTGACTGAAATGGGTTTCTGCCTCTGTGAGACTTCAGGTTGACTACCCAGGGCAACCTATAGAGGTCTTCCATCTGAATGAAAACAAAAAAAGTAACCTTTTCTAGATACAGGTTATTTTCACAGTATAGAATGCAGAGTACATATCATGGAGACCTGGGGATAATAAGCACTTAACAATTAACAAAAGGTTCAGCCGAATGAAATCTTCCACTTAAGTATGTGCCCATTCAATCTATAAAAGCAACATGTGGAAAAACATAGAAGAGCTCATTTCCCATCCTGTCCAAATGATAGGGTATGCCTCAAACTGGCCAAACAAAATTCCCTCAACTGTATGCTCACCAAGGCCAGGTGTGTCTGTCAAACAGGCCTGTCTACCTTCTCCAGCAGCCTCGCTTCTTCGTGTGAGCCTGAACACCGCCAAGGGCTGGCTGTCTCAGTGAAATAACTCATAACTCCCCGGCTAACCTCCTTCATAATTACCGAACCAAAGCATCTAACAGAATCAAGACTACGAAAAAAAAAAATCCTTAAACTCTGCAATCCATCTTCATAACCTTGTATTTGAGGGAATTTAATGTAACAAGTGACCATAAGATGAAACCATACCACTAAAGTGGCCAAGAACCCAAGACTGGATGAGTAATGAATGGGCTTAGGTGAAAAATCTACCATTACTCTGCTAAAGGACCACAGTGATAAAACGACTCCTAAGGACATATTGTTATACACACAGATCAGGGCCCTCACTCAGCTTTCATCTGAGAAGTTCTTCTTGTAGCAGGTGGCAGTGAACGAACACAGAGACCACAGGTAAACAATGTGCACAGACTGAGAGACTTGGGAACACCGTCTTGTTCTGTTTTGCTTTTCTGAGACAGGGTCTCCCTATGTAGCCCTGGCTGTCCCAGAACTTGCTATGTACACCAAGCTGGCTTCAAACTCATTGAGATCTGCTCACTTCTACAGCTCCTGAATGTTGTGCTGGGATCAAAGGTGTGCCCCACCACACCTAGCTGTACTATCATTCAGTACTAATGATACGCCTTCATCAAACTCCTCCCCTCAAGGCACAAGGAGCTACAGGGAAAGGAGGTGGAAAGACTAAGAGTCAGAGGGGATGGAGGACTCCTTCCAGGCGTAACAGGACTGATATACAAATGAACTCAAGAGACTGAGGCAGCATGCAGGATTCCACCTCTAACCAAGAAGCAATTTGCAACTTACATCTGCTAACAAAGGGAAAAATCAGTTTTCTCCAATGAAGTGTCACTGAGTATCAACCACAATCCAAGGCCAAGTGTCCAGGAATAGTGGGCCAATGCAAAACAAAAGACATTTGCTTGTTTGTATTTGAGGACTTTTTATTTTGTTTTAGAATTTGGTAATTGTCGGTTTGTTGAGATTTTCATTTTTTTGTGTCTTTGTTTTGTTTGTTTTTGAGAGACAGAGAGAGAGAGAGAGAGAGAGAGAGAGAGAGAGAGAGAGAGAGAGCGCGCGAGCGCGCAAGCAACATAAAATTGGGTGGGTGTGGTGGTAGGGAGGACTGGGGGAGGGAAAAACATAATCAAAATTGAAAATAATGAAATAAAAACAACAAAAAGGATGAAAACACTTAAAAGGGACTAGGAAGCAATACAAGTCCTCCTCTATTTATTCATCCATTAAACCCCAAAGACCAGGTTTCATCCGATAAGCCCTAACCAAGTCTCCAGGGAAATCACATGGGCACATAGGAAGCTTTCCTTGGTGAAACAAGACAGGTTTGTCACCAAGTCAGTAACAGAGAGCAAACACAAACAATATGAAAGTACCACTGTATGGTGATACATACAGTACACTGTATGGTGTACTGAAATGTGATTTTATTTGTATGTTAATAAATAAAGTTGCCTGGGGGTCGGAGCTAATAGCAAGACATAGCAGAAGTCTGGCAGTGGTAGCACACGCCCTTAATCTCGATCACATGACAGGCAGATCTCTGTGTGTTCAAGGATACTACCAGCATGGAGACACATGCCTTTAATCTCAATACCAACCATAGAAGACCTGGAGGTCTGTATAGATGGGCAGTGATGAGGAGGTCATGTGGTTGGGTTTACAACCAAGGAGAAGGCAGAACAGAAAGTCTATATAAAGACAGATACACAGGAAGTAGCGCTCTTGCGGAGAGGTAGGATAGCAGCGGCAGTGAAGGGTAAGGTTTTTAATCTCAGCTCTTAGCTATTGCTCTGACCTCTTGGCTTTTAACTCTGTATTTGGCTCTGTGTTTCTTATTTAACAAGACGGTTTCATCTACCCCACTGAGTCTACCATCCATAAAACAGGTGGTTACTGATGAATGTATAAAGAAATCAGAGAATATTATTCAGGTATAAAAGAAGGACAAATTCCTGCCATTTAAACCTGGACAGAACTGAAGGACATCATATTAAGTCAGGACAGATACATAATCTCACTTACATATGCAATATAAAAATGTTGGTCTCAATAGAAGCTGAAAGAGTAATGTTAGAAGCTGCAAGAGTAATGTTACTAGAGATCAGGTGGGGGGAGGCTTCATCAAAGGTTATTAAATTAGAGTTGTATGTGAGTAGTAGTCTGTGTCTACTGTATGACAGCCTGAAAAAACATGATGATAATATTCCGAGTATTTCAATAAAAGCTTCTTAAAGATCAATGATGTTTCTACCAAAAAGAATCAGCATTTTTAGGGGCCAGATGTTTACCTAGATTTGAACATTACACAATACAAATATATGAAAACATTACTTGGTAGCCCTTAAATGCACACAATTTTTATGCCAACTAAAAACTTTTTTTAAATGACAGCAAGAATGTGTATTAAAAGAAATCCCAAACACCTCTATTTATCCCCATAAACAAATCCAACAACTTCAGTGCAATGCTTGCCAATCTGAAAGAAGAGACTGGTGGTATCGAATGTACATTTCTATCCCAAGCAAGACCGTCTTTTCCAATTAGGACATGGAAAACCAAAATGTACAGTCTATATTATTTTTAGAAGCAATTAGATTTTTTGATTTACTTAAAATTCAAAACTTGCTAAAAATAGATAGCACACAGTACTAAGTGTCACTAAAACCAGAAGTACTGCAAAGTAAAGATCTATTTTAGAGTTAAACTCAAAAGATCTGTGTTGTAAAATATTTGGTCTTTGTTATTCTCTCAACATTCAATTTGTAAAGAGAAAAGATGTTCTAGTTTGGGTAATTAACCAGTAACATAAGTCAAATAATGAATGCGGCTACCTCCTAAATAAAGCAGAATAGATGAACAAATCTTGCAGACAGAACTCATCTAAAGGCTGAGAAACAGGAAATGGCTTTGACATGGCAGCAGCAGAGCAGCTTTCAGGAGCCCCGCTGCTCCGAGTGGGCACGGTGCACAGGAAGGGCTCACAGGTCTCTGGGGCTGGTCACCGGAGCATGACAGGACAAGGCCAACACCAAAATGGTTAGGGCTGCTCAGGGACCAAGATGTGAGGAGGGAAACGGTACAGGAAAGAATTGACAGAATCCTCGCTCTTTTGTCAGAGTGCAATTAAAAAACCAAAAGCTGTCCTCAAAGTCTGCTGATCAGAATGACAGCCTTTCCTCTCTCTACCCCACTCCTCCCAAGCACACTTGAAATAAGTCTTAAATATACTTGAGATGTCATCACTTCTGTGACAGCAAGATGACTCAGTAGGTAAGGCTTGACCTGCTGTCAAGCCAGACCACAGAGTTCAACCCCTAGAGCCCACATGGTGGAAGGCCAGCGGACTCCTCTGATACCCACGACCGTGCCATGGACATGTGCATACTGTAAGTATTAACATATGATAATATTATTTCTAAAACGTCATTTCTGACGCAGAATGACTGACAACAGCGACGAGAAGCCCTCTCAGGTGACTGATTAAGCCTACTCTTACATAACAATGAACTAGGCCAGTACCATCTTGTATGGAAACCAAATAACACAGAATATGGCAAGAACCTACACTGACTAAATAACATCACCTGCTGCCAAGATTCTCAGCTACTTCTTACATGAAGACTCCAGGTGGCCACTGTCCCCCAAAACACTGTTCTTTCTAAAACGATTGTTCCCCAAAATGCACCTCCTCCCAGATCTAATATCAAGAGTGTGAGAGGCTGTCACCTGTCAAGGGTGCACAGGAGAGGGAGGGAGGGAGGGAGAGGGAGAGGCAGAGGGAGAGAGAGAAAGACAGAGACAGAGAGACAGAGACACACTTCATTGTGCTGTTTACTTCCAGAAAGATGCATCAGGGCAGGAAGCTCATTCAGCAGGTAAGAACCAGGTGGCACTCTTCAGCCAGTGACCTGTTAGAGCCTTTTTGCTACTCAGTGTCCCATTCAACTGGGAGCACAAGGCACTTTAAACTCTACAACCATCTGAATTAAGAAATTAGAAGAGACCCTTTCTTAGTAACCCAACCAAAAGTGAGGCAAGAGGGGTGAAGAATGTGCTGTATACTCTGCAGAACAGACTCTATCTAGCAGCCCCCTGAAGTGGTGATCCCAGGGGGAAGACACGGGAGCTCACAATCAGAACCCTGAAGTTCCAAACGTGAGCCTACACCAGCACAAAGCCAGAGACACAGCCGACCCAGCAGTGTCCTCTCTGCAGCCCAGCAAATGAAAGCAGTCTCAAGGCTCGAACTCAGCCTGCGCACCCAGGTCTGCTATCCGTGGAAGCCCAGTAGGCACAGGCGTGGACTCATACTGAAGAGCCGTTCCACTTTAAATAAACCACAAGCAATGCTTTCTCGGTAGCTTTTCTCTAAATCAATAAATAGTTAACAACAGCAGGATACTTCATCTAACGTCTTGGTGGCATACTCTCATTCAGACTGTCAAAAGTAGTAAACTGTTATGATCACAGTATTTTTCAAGCAAAATTCCACTTTATACACTGACTTTTAAGTTTCTTGTTTGTGTTCGGTGTCTATCCACTTTCCACCCCTCTCCCCTTCTAGTTCTACAGATGGGAAAAGCACAATGCTCAGGCTCTAGAAAACCTTTAGATAGGGCCTGACAGACAGTGCGGCTCTGCTCATCAACCGAGTTCCCCAGCTGGACGGATCCCACGGACACACGGTACTATGACCTTCCCCCAGGAGCTAGGGATGGAAGCTGAGCTCTGCTCAACTGAAGGGGAAAGACCCACCCCAGCAGCAGAGGAGACTCTGAGGCTGAGGCCTAGAAAAGGACCCTAGAGCCTTCCTACTTGAGGTCAACCAGACCCGGGAAGCAGAGCAGCGGAGGAGCTGAATAGTCAGTGGCTCGTAAACTGACAACACTTAAGGTCACCAAGGCCAGTCTATTTGTAATGTCGCTTTTGTTGTTGTTATTCTAGGTGACGCCCATTTCCCTGTGGCAACATATATATATTATTATATATTTTATATATGTATGTTTATATATACATGGTTGACTAAGTTGCCGGAAAAAAAAAAACCACCATGAAATGGGGGGTGTGTGTGTGTTCTGGTTTGGTTGGTTTTGAAAGGGGGCAGGAAGAAATGTTCTTGCTTTTGCAGACAGTTGTTCAGCTCTCACCAGCAGGCAGCCTGTAACACACACTGTCTTCATATTCAGGCTGGGGTCATCCCCTCCCACTCCAAATACACAGCCAACCAGGGAGCAGCACTCCTGACCCACAAAAACTGTGCTTCAATAGCCACTAAACTGGGAAGTGCTTTGTCATTCACAAGAGATTCCACACGACAATTTCTGTGACTGAACCTAGCGTTTCATTCAAGACAAGCCCACCAGTTCCATACTTAGCCACCTTCTCATCTTCAGGCTCAAAGCCTTTCTTACGGCCCTAGAGAATGTTACGAGCCTATCAAAAGTACTGTACTGTGTTTTTTCTCCCCTTGATATTTTATGAGGAACTATATGTACAGGGTACAACATTCAAAGGAAGAGCTGACTTTTACAAGTGTTTACTTAAGTATCACCTCAATGAGACCACCCCCAGAAGTCAGCAAGCAGCTCGTCTTGTTCAATAAAATATGTGACACAAAAGATTGTATTTTCTGTGTCATTGCTTCAGAGACTATGAACCCGTATCAGTTTGCAGCCTGGCATGTATGGGGCATTTGGTACATATTGTCTGGATAAATACAAAGGGATACAGTGAGAAAGGTCCGTATTGTCATGGTTAATTTGTGGGAACCACACGATATTCAATGTAAGGCATCTCTCATCCTAGATTGCAGCTTTTGATTTACTAAAGAGCTCCAAAGGAGACATGTCTTTTCTACAAAAACAATTAACATCTTGCCTTGGGTACACCTCAGGATGTAATTATCTGAAAATGAAGGTCTTTTTATTTGGTGACATGTAAAATTCTCCTTGAGGTAAGAGATTCCAATGCGTATTTTTCCTTCAGTCAAAATCATTATAGATATTTCTGTGATATCTCCATCTTATTTTGTAATTCAACAATCTATCCAAGAAACTAAACTTTCAAGTACATGGAAAAAGGCTAGACTCCAAATGGTGCTCAAACTTCCAATTCTCAGTTCTCACATCTTCCTATAAAGCTGCTAGTAGTTTATGATCTCCCAAGTACAATACTTAAAACCATGACAGCATTAGAACATTTTCATTTCCCAAGCTCAGTAAATTAGTTTTGCAAAGAGATTAATGACATCTCTAGATCCATGACGCTGTCTTGCACATCCTCCAAGGCTACCCAAGTATTATACTAACTGGGGAGCATCACAGGCAGTCCGCACACTCTCACCTTTCAACAGCAATCTCGATTACTCAATTCTGGACAAACTAACTGTAGAACCTACGTCCTGCCCTACATTAAAACTGACACCCAGGACATAGTTTCTTCTTCTTCTCAGTAGATAACATGTTTTGTGAACTCTGTCTGGGGCGTCATTATATGAGTTACTCTACAACAAGTAAGAACACTTGCCATGAGTGTGACCGCCTGAGTTCATTCCTAGAATCCAGTGAAAGGGAATATAACCAACGGGCAAATGGTGTACACTGACCGCCCCCCAGATAATAAACAAGAATTATAAAATCGTATTAAGCACAGGCTGATCTGTATTCAAAGACCCAATACAAAGAGCTTCCTTCCTTTTCCTCAAGAGTGGGAGCTCTAGAAAGGCCTTTGGTCCCTACACTCCTTCAGGACATCCTTTGAGGATCTCGGATTTGAGTCTGTCTCTTGGAGGGACTCTTGAAGGGAAACCTTTTAGTCTATGTCGTTAGCCTTTCTGCTGTGCTTAGCACAGCCAGACAACCAGATTCTTAGCAACTGAAAAAGACCCAGTTGCTGCCTTTTTACTCCAATTTCACTAACACCAATTTTCCATATTCTAATCCCTTAAATTACTACTTTATGGTAATGGCAGGCCCTGACTGTTTTGCTATGAAACTTGAAGTGAGTATATGAAGGTGGTTTCCAAGCCTTCTATCATTATTTTTTCTTTTTCTTTTTCCCCAATATAATATCCTTATTGGTTATTTGGTATTTCATACAATGCACCCAGATCACACTCACATCCCATTCCTCTCAGGTCCACCCTCCCACCCTACACCCAAAAAAAGAAGAAAAAAGAAATCGCACTAAGTTCCCTTTGTGTTGCCCACACAGTCACTGGAGCATCGTCACCCTAACGATCGGCCCCTTAGAGATAACTAACTGAGCCGTGTCCCTCCCCTCCCCAGAAGCCATCAACTGTGCAGAGCTACACTTCAGCATTTCTGTCACCATGTTTAAGGACTCTCTTCAATAGCTTCCTGACTGGACTGTGTCTTTTGGGGAAAGGGACTGTCACAGAAACCTTCAATGTCTCTCATTCTCAATTATGAGTCTCTAGTCATTGATATCACTGCAAAATAAGCTTCCTTGCTCACAACAGCCACGAGTGGCAGTGGCGGCGGCGGCGGCAGAAGCAGCATAGATCATGAAGTTCCTTCCACTGGATCTTTAGGGGGCAGTGCAGAACATGGACCTCAACATGGTCCCTGGCAGCAGCACAGATCACGGACATCAACATGGGCTCCAGTGGCAGCATGGCCCACAGACATCAACATGGTCTCCTGTAGCTGGCTCTGCACGGTCTCTGAAGGGAGCATGAACCGTGGACACCAACATGGCCCCCAGCCGCAGTAAAGATCACGGCCATCAACATGGCCTTAGGCCAACCCTTGTATTAGTAAACTCTATATACAGTTATTTCACAGGTGAGCTAATGATTATTTGTACAAAACACTACTTCGCTATGAATTATGGGGATGAGGAAGAAGGCTGTCTGGGTAAAAGTGCTTCAGGCACAGTCCTAGGACTGACTCTAACTTTGAATTCTGGAACCCTCCTAAAATCCAGAGCCAGGTAGTAGTGATTATCTGTAATGCCAGCATTCCTAATAAGGCCATACAGACAGGAGACAGAAACAAGAGAAATCGGCCAGAAATTCGCAGGTCAGTAGACTAGGGCAGGCAGCACCGGAAGAAGCAAGCCCTGCTCCAAAACAAGGTGGCAGGAAGATAACCTATCAACTCACGTAAAATCCTCTGACCTCTACACTGACAAGCACACCTATCCACCTATGCCCTCCTCTCAATTAATTATAATAATTCATTAATTTTTTTAAGCGTAAGCCTGACAGATAGATCAGATGGTTAGGACATTTGGCCACTGAACCTGATGGCCTGAACCTGATCCCTGGACCCATACAGTGAACAGAGAAAACTGGCTATTCCAAGTTGTCCTCTGACCTCTGTCCATGTGCTATAGCACGCACACATCAACATACAAATCATAAAACGGAATACACAAAAATTTAAAAGCCAATTATGCAAGCTGGGAGTGGTAAAGCATGTCTTAGATCCCAAAGGCAGAGGCAGGTGGATCTCTATGAGTTTGAGGCCAGCCTGGTCTAGGTAGTAAGTTTCAGGACAGCCAGGGCTACAGTGAGACCCTGTCCCAAAAACACAAACCACAAACAAACAAAAATCAAATCTATGGCTCGAGAGTTTGGGTACTTGACTGTGAGTTTCCAATACATTACAGAACTGAAAAAGTGTGCTCGCTCCAAGAATCTTAAGTACCAGTTCACGATTTCTCTAAAATACTGCCAGCTATTTTCTACCTAGATACTATGAAACTATGACACCACAAATTTTCTTGCTACTCTGCTTTGAAAGTGTTTCAAGCTCATCTAAACCTATAAACTGGTTCTGCACATTCCACAGGAAAAAAGGGCATCTTTCCTCTTTGATATTTGTCCTAAGCACTAATTATCTATCTGAAGAATCCTCGGGGTTCTAGTAAAATCTACTAAAATATAGCAAAACAATTAGGCTTTATCTCCTCTGAGATAACTTACATTTAGGGACACATTTTCAGGCACCCTGTCACCGTTAACACGCCATTACCTAATGAGGTTCCCCACTTCTAAGAGTTGACTTGAGGACAACCACCTACAACTGTTCAGAGAGGATTCAAGAGTTCCTAACACCACTCAATTGGAAACACATCAGTGAATTCAGCCTCCTAAGCATGGGAAATGAGGTACTAAAAGGGGTGTCTTGTTAATAAGGCTTCTTGGTTTCTTTACTGAGTGCTGTGATAAAATATCCAGACCAAAAGCAACCTGGAGGAGAAAGGGTTTATTGTAGCACATATCTACAGGTTACGGTCCATTACTGGAGGAACTCAGAGGCATGAGTTCAAGAACATTGTTTACAAATAGTCACAGTTTCTTAATGCTTTCATATGCAGCCTTTGCCTTTAGAACAACTTAAATCAACTTCCACACTAACCCTGTGGTATAGTCAGGACTATTATCACCATGGATAAAGCCATCAGAGTCTGCTATGGCTCCAAACCTCAATAATGCAGCTTTGGGGACTCCTCTCATTCGGCAAGTCTGAGATCTTCCCAGTGGGGAGGTGACATGAATCTGAAGAGGTCTGTTAGCAGAACCCTCCATGTAATTCCATTACACACACATTTCTGATGCTTAGACTCCTTGGGGCTTGTTTTTCTCATTTTGGGGTACACTCATATAACAGATCAGAATCTAAAAATGAAAGCCCATCACCATCTGGAGACCTTATCATGGCCTCTGTAAGGTCTCTGTCTGAACGTGAATGGCAAAGCTGAGCTAACAGGAAGCCAAAGTCCTACATTTTCCCTTATTGAAGTCACTGAACTCTTAGGACCTTTCTCAGCCTGTAGCATCTATGGGGCCCTTTTCTGGTCAGGGTGAAAGCTCCTCTCTCCATGACCGGATCATCTTCTCCAGCTCAAAGAGCCCTTTCAGAAGTATTAGCGGTGTGCCAGGAAATCTTCATGAGTAAGTTACCCACGAGCAGTCTGGTACTTCAGGACCCAACAAAGAGTTACATGCCCAGGAGCAAGTGGGCAAAGCCCTGCTCTTCCTGCTTAGCTGGTTAAGGCTGGCTGGCAGTGTGAAGGACACATTCCCCAAATGTTCTGCCCTCCAACTGGAGGCTGAAGTGGTTCGATTTCTGTGAGGTCAAGGCTGGCCTGGTCTACACAGTAAGTTCCAAACCAGCCAGCATTTCATAGTGAGAACCTGCCTCAAACAAACAAACAAACAAAATCATCTAGTCCTATCTGCTGGTACAGGAGGAAAAAAAAAAATCAGCACAGAACACCCAAACTTAAGTGCTAATACTTTCTTGAATGGACTATTTACATATTCATGGTTCATGTCAACATTACCTACCCAAACTTGTGGGGTAGTGTTTATAAACCAAGTTCTTGTTTTGTTTGTTATATGTCACATCTCTGAACCTTTCACTCCTAACTCTGGGCTGCTTCAAGTATGGAACCAGGACTAGCAGCTTTGGTAGGACCTTGGAGCTAGTCTAGGTATTTCTATGAGGTATCTCAAAAGGTATTTTATTATCTAAACAACAGTTAAGCTAATTTTAAGAGTTCTGCTAGCCGGGCGGTGGTGGCGCACGCCTTTAATCTCAGCACTCGGGAGGCAGAGCCAGGCAGATCTCTGTGAGTTCGAGGCCAGCTTGGGCTACCAAGTGAGTTCCAGGAAAGGCGCAAAGCTACACAGAGAAACCCTGTCTCGAAAACCAAAAAAAAAAAAAAAAAAAAAAAAGAGAGAGTTCTGCTAAAATGATTTTCCAATGCTATTAAAAAAAACCACATAAAAAAGTATGTTGCTATATGCATTATTATAACACATACTACATGCCTAAAAAAGTTCCTGCATTAAGTTGTATCATGCTCACTTCAAGGATGCTTCCTACAGCTGGCACTGTGGTATGTGCCTGTAATCCCAGCACCCGGAAGGTGAGCCATGAGAACATCTTGCCAGCCTAAGGTACAAAGTGACACCTACCTCAAAAAACAAAACCAAATCCTTCTTTATTAACTAGAAAACTCTGTGTGGTGGTTTGAAAGAAAATGGCCTTCCTGTTGCCTGCACAAGATGTAGGACTTTCAGCTACCTCTCTAGCACCAGGCCTGCCTGCACACTTCCATGTCCCACTATGATAATAATGGACTGAACCTCTGAACTGTAACCAAGCCACCCCAATTAAACGTTTTCCTTTTTAAGGCCTGCCGTGGTTATGATGTCTCTTCACAGCAATAGAAAGCCTGACTAAGACACTCTGGAAAATAAATCTTAAGCTTGCCTTCAATACTTTTTAAAATTATTATTACTCTGTGTGTGTGTGTGTGTGTGTGTGTGTGTGTGTGTGTGTGTGTGTGTGTGTGCATGCATGCATGCCATCATACATTAGGGAGGTGAGAGGAGAGCTTTGTGGAATTGGTTCTCTTCTTCCACATTTACACGGTTTCTGGGGACCTAACTCAAGTCACCAAGGCTTACTCAGCAAGAGCTTTTACCCTTTGACCATCTCTCTGACCCTTAAATACTTTAAAAACAAACCCGAAGTTCTTTGTAGAATGTATGCAAACAGGCAAAGGGGAAAGATAGTGCTTAACCTAGTAACTCATACTTCCATTGTTTCTACTGAAGATCAGACATCACCGTAAATAAAACACACCATCATAAAAAACAAAAGCAAAGAACCCATGAAACAAAGCACACTAACTGAGTAATAACTATAGCAATAAACCTCAAGTGAGTAACGCAATGAAAAAACAAACAAAACCTTTCTGGCTGGGGATGTGGCTCAGCTATAAAGTGCATGCCCTGAATTTTGTCCCCAGCAGGGCAAATCTCCAAAGCCTAACTGTATGCAAAGTCAGTCTGGTGAGGCAGTAAATCAGCTATGCATTTCCAACTGACAAACACTATTTTTGTCTAACAAGGGATGGGTACTCCCCCACCACAAGCCAGTCACTGTGCTCGACACTGTACATACATCCTAACATTTACGCCTCGCCACAGCATTTCAGAGGATGGGCATAAAACCATTTATTGAGGTGTAATTTACACCCCACTCAAGAATACAAGCATGCTGCACATAGGTGGATAAACCTTAACCTTTGTCTTCTGCAGCTTCAACCCAGCTCGTTCTGAACACCCCATCATTTTATCCTTGCTCCTCAGTGAGGAACCCCTCTTCTTCACAGTACTAGCATACATTCTAGTTTTCCATAAATAGAATTATACATCATGTGCTCTCTGAAGCCTGGCTTCTTTTGCTGAGTGGTTCTAAAAGATCAGAGTGATTGCAAAAGAGCAGGGTTAAACAAAATATCCAGTAGGGAGGGTAATCCACAAGGTAAGCAAGTGGGGAATGGTTGGAAGAAGAATGGAGGAAGGGAAGCTTTGGAAAGGCTGACCTTTCAGGGGGCTAAATGATTTTGAACTCTAGACAAGGGCTTTCGATTTTATTCTTCAGGCAGGACTACAGCCTAAAGATGTTTGAAGAGATGAGTGGAGTAGCTACTACCTATATCAGAGACCACTCAAGGCAGTAAAGAACAGAAGGACCAGAGTAGTGACACAGGTGTGAAATGAAACCATAGGATGCAGGGCAGAGAAGGAAGAGATAAATTGGCAATGTTTCCTAGGCTCTTACACTGAAAATCATTCTTCTTAAGGAAAAAAATAATAAAAAAAAAAAGGCAGTGAATACTACTCAAAACCCAATGGAGGGAAAATGATCTGTAGGGGAGGGGGAAGTGACAGGCTTTCAGCAACAAGAAGCTAGCCATTTAGTCTCTGCTGAACTGAGAAATCAGATCAAAGCTCAGGCAAAGATGTGGAGATCCTGACACCAGCCGTTTAGACAAACCTGCATGGGCCTCCAGAAACCACAGGTGAATGTCAAGGTGATGGGCTGAGTGCTGTGCAAACAAAGGACCACCAGGGAACACTGGCCAATACTTACATAAAAAATAAGAGCATGCGCTGGGAAAAGGGACACAGTAGGACAGGATAAAATCAAAGACTAGCTTCAGTTTGGGGCAACAGCTGTGCCCAGAGGTGCTCAGTTTGAAGCCACCTGTTCTCAAGGCCTGTTCTGTGACTGCTGAGTCAGTCTCCCCCAGAGCACGAGGTCTCGGAATCTTGTTAAGTCTGCCAGCTTCTTCAGGGTAGTCCTTGCAAATTACTGTCTCAGTATGCTAAACTTAGTAAATTACTGTTTGGGAAGACTAAATAGTACCCCAGTACTCTCAAGAGTTAATGGGGCTTCCAAACTCTAATTTAGTCCTAGGGTAATTTTGATATGACAGTGCTAACCTAATTTGCCTATCACCAGTGAGATTTAAAGGCATTCCACTAAATTGGGCATTCAAATTTCTGGCCCAATTGCATATAACCAATTTTTCATTTAGATTTCTTCCTCATGCATCTTAAGCTGATTTCTAATCAATGAACAGTGCTCTAAGAAATTTTCTACAAATAAAAGATGAAAAGGGGGGTTGGGGATTTAGCTCAGTGGTAGAGCGCTTGCCTAGCAAGGCCCTGGGTTCGGTCCTCAGCTCTGGGGAAAAAAAAAAAAAAAAAAAAAAAAAAAAAAAAAAAAAGATGAAAAGGGCCAAGCTGGTGAGGTGACTCATGCTTGTGATCCCAGCATGCAGGAAGCTGAGGGACAAGGGGGCACAAGTTCCAGTCCAGCCTGGGCTACATAGTGAGACCCGTCTCAAAAATCAATCAATGCAGGGCGGTGGTGGTGCATGCCTTTAATCCCAGCACTCTGGAGGCAGAGGTAGGAGGATCTCTGTGAGTTCGAGACCAGCCTGGTCTACAGAGAGAGTTCCAGGACAGGCTCCAAAGCTACACAGAAAAACTCAGCCTCAAAAAAACCACAGTCAGTAAGTAAATAAATGAAGCCAGGTGAGGAACTAAGATCACTACTTTTGAAGTGTTGAATACGCAACCGAGTCTCCAGTCTATAAATGAAAGCATCCAGAGCCTCAGGGTATAGCTAATACCCGTTTTTTTTCCTTTTTCTGCACTTCTCTCCCTCTTCTCCAGACTGTACTAACGTCCCTGGATGAGGAAATAAAAACAGACTTTCTCATTAAGGCACAGTCTGGAAGACATTGAATGAGGATTCAGAAGGAGATATGTTTCTTTTATCTGAATAGGCAAAATAAAAATAATGAAAGGAGCCGGGCGGTGGTGGCGCACGCCTTTAATCTCAGCACTCGGGAGGCAGAGCCAGGCAGATCTCTGTGAGTTCGAGGCCAGCCTGGGCTACAGAGTGAGTTCCAGGAAAGGCGCAAAGCTACACAGAGAAACCCTGTCTCGAAAAACCAAAAAAAAAAAAAAATAATAATAATAATAATAATGAAAGGAGAATTTAGCTCCAAGGCAACTGGCTTCCAAGGCCCCCTCCCTCTGTATGTGGGGAGGGAGAGGATTTCAGCTGCAATTAGCACACTTCCTTGACCTTCCTATGTAGCCTAGGATGACCTTGAACTTCTGATCCTCTAGCCTCACCTTCAAAGCACCAGATTCCAGGCAGGTATCACCATGGCAGTTATACCTGCTGGAGACTGAAACCAGGCAGGCTTTCATAGACACCAACTGAACCAAATTCCAGGCCACTGCAACAAGTCTCCATCTACCTGAGGGGCTAGCAAGATAGCTCAACAGGTAGAGGTACTTGCTGCTCAGGTCAGGCTTGGCAACCACTTCAAACATGAGAGAATGGACTCAACAAAGTCGTTTTTCGACCTCCAGACATGTCCCATGGCTGGCCCACCTGAACATGTACACAAATACACACACACACACACACACACACACACACACACACACACACACAGGCAAAACATCCATACCCCTTAAGCAAGCCTTAACAAATCAATCTTTTTAACTTATTACATTAAACATTGATATTGTTATCAAATTTTTAAAAATTCCACTATCTGTAGTTAAATGGCTTTGATTAGGTTGGCACTTTTCCCAACATGCATGTCCAAGCTATATCCTCACTTTACCATTTACTATTCACCATTACCATTTACTATAATAATATTTACTATTAATCACATAAAAACATGCAACAGTTATCAAAGGACTTTTCATATATGCAGGAATAGTTCAGTGGTGGAGGATTCAACATATTCAGGGTCATGGGGGGTTTAAGGGGAAAAAAAAAAACTATCAAGCTCTTCACTCCAAGTACGGTGGCACAAACTAGTAACCCCAGCACCTGAGAAGCTGAGGCAGGAGAATTAAGTGATGCTGCTACAAAGCAAGCTGGAGGCTTGCCTGGGTGACATGGGATGAGGGAGGACATGAATACGAACACATTCCACACTGTAACAAAATTACATATGCACAGTTTTTTCAGCACCAAGATGCTCTGGGTGAAACATACACAACAAAATTCACAGCAACAGAAATTCTATTATGACAGGAACTAATTAATATTTCAACCTTTTTAAAAACTGAGCCTCCAAATTCATAACCAACCTCCACCTTAATTCTAAGGAAGTTACACTTCCTTTCCCTTACATTCTAACGCAAGTCTGAGCACAGGACATTTCCAACCAACAAGCCTACTATGCTTAAGAGAATTTTTCAAAACAAATGTATATATAAGGTAAATAAAAGCTTTAAAGAGAAACTTGTCAAAGCGTACCTTTTTTGTTTCTCTCTCGTCTCACTTCTGAGGATAAGAAACATGTTCAACTTAAAGTACATTAACTGTGGAGGGTGGAAGACATATAGTCAATGGATTTGTTCAAGTTAGAAGAGAACGACCTTTCAGAAGCAACAAAAAATGCTGTTTCTAACCAGAATGAGAAGTCATCTTCAACAGCAAATACAGCTTTTATGATGCTCATGTTTTTCTATGCAAGTTCATTTACATTAAAAAAAAGGTGTTTCCGATTCATTCCATTATGGCACATTCTGTTCTGTCTAGCAAAGCCCCTGATACACCATATTTGTCACTGAAGACCGTTGAAAGCTTTCCCAGGATTGTGACAGAGACCTGGGGGCAGGCAGGCAGGCAGGCAGCAGAGGGCCCCAGACACCTAGAACGTATATATGCAGGACAAAAGAAGCTCTGCAACTGATGCTATCAGAAGGATGGAGCACCAGGCTCAATCCAGGTCCGGCTTCCTCTAAGGTGGGGATGAAGACACACACCAAACTCACCTACTCACCGCCTCAGTAACACCATTAAGCCACTTTAAGGTGATTTCAACCTGGTAGGAGCATTTCATCAGCTTTAATGGGTAGTACTGGCAACAGTGCCTAAAGGTCTTTTTCACTTTTCACTGTGACTACTGCCTTTACGTGTGTTCTAGACTTCTTAGCACATGCTTAGGCCATGAGGAGGAATGGAATGACTATCAAAGAAAGTAGATTAGATAAGGCTTTCAGCAGTTAATACTCTTTCTAAATTTGGAACGGTCTGAAACTTCGGAGCTAAGGAAAATTATGTTGTGTATGTGTGTGTTTTGCCTGAGTGCACTACTTTCACAGCCAGTGCACACAGAGACCAGAAGATCAGGTCAGATTTCCTGGACCTGGAGCTACAACACATGGTTGTGAGCCACTACGTGTGTGCTGAGAACCAAACCTGGGTCCTCTGGAAGAGCAGTCAGTACTCTTAACTGCTGAGTCATCTCTCCAGACCCAGAAATTAATAGTCCTAGTAGTCTAAGTCAGGCATGGTAGCACATACCTTCAGACCTAGCACTCAGAGGCAGGCGGATCTTTTGAGTTTGAGGCAAGCCTGATCTATAGAGCAAGAACCAGGACAGCGAGGGCTACACAGAGAAATCTTGTCTTGAATAATCATATATCTATATCTATATAGTCACATATAGATATATATTCCTAATATAGTAATAGTATTTCCAATACTATTGATCATAGGTTCCAACATGTTTAATTTAATTCACATCTAGCCAAAACCAGATCAAGATGCACTGGCTGGTAACGAACCCTACAATAGTATTACAAGCAGATCATTTTAAGAACAGTGTTCATACTTTAAGCATTACCCTTAAAAGTACATATACATGTAAATCTGCTTGACATCTAGCAGACCTTTCCTATTATCAAGTCCTCTGGCTAGGCTTCCAGTCTTTCTTATAAACGCACAATGTACTACTGTCAGAGATTTAAATTTTGGAAAGGAAACTACCTTGTCCAACAGTCTAGTCACAGAATTCTTCATATACTTTCACACATCTTTTGGGGAATTTGACCACAACTAATCTATAATGTAAATGTAAATTTTCAAACGATTTGGTTTTCAGAGACAACTTTCACATTCATATTCAATATTTAATTTCAGCCGAGCGTGGTGGCGCATGCCTTTAATCTCAGCACTTGGGAGGCAGAGTCTGCAAGTTCAATCAAGGGCAGCCGGATGTACATAGTGAGTTCTAGGACAACCAGAGCTACATAGTGAGACCCTGTCTCAAAAACTAAACAATACACATAAAAAAATTCCATTAAGGAAACAAGTGTGCCTACAAGAGCGTAACTGGTCCCAGGACAACTAGAATGCAGCTGTTAACACTGTGAGCTGAGGCAGCTGTGGCTGCTCTCCAAGAGGGGATCCAAGGGATCAGAGGGTGAATACGCCTGGTGCTAGGGAATGGACATGGGCAGGACAGACAGAGGTGCCACAAAAAGGTAAAGAGAAAGACTGCTTCCAGATGTTTTGTCTTTCCCTTGTCTTTTTTAAAGACATGTATGTATGGTATGATACGTGTGTCTGGTGCCCTCAGAGGTCAAGAGTGCGTCAGGTGCCCTGGAACTGGAGTTACAGAGGGCTGTCAGGTACCTTGTAGGTGCTGGGAACCAAACCCAGGTCCTCTGCAGGAACAGCCAGTGTTGCTGACTGCGGAACCACCTCTTTCTTGCCTTCAAAGTGGTTTCTTTCTCCTTCTGTGTCTGTCTGTCTCTCTCTTTCTTTTTGGTTTTTCGAGACAGGGTTTCTCTGTGTAATTGTCTTGGCTGTCCTGGAACTCTCTCTGTAGACCAAGTTGAGAGATCTGCCAGCCTCTGCTTCTTAAGTCCTGGTATTAATGACCTGGCACCTGGCCAGAATGTTTTCTTAAGTGCAGTTTGTACTGAATATAATAGACACAATTGCTGCAATTTCTCTTTAAAAAGGCAAAACAAAAATCCAAGCACCCACTACCTAAGAAGCTGTGCTAGCTAATTATATCAACTTGATACAACCTAGGGTCATCTGAGAAGATGGAATCTTAATTAAGAAAATGTCTCTATAAGACTGGTATAGGCAAGTCTGTAGGGCATTTTCTTGTTGATGTAGAAGGGGCCAAGCTCACTGTAGCTGGTACTATCAGCTGGTGGTCCTGAGTGCTATAAGATAGGCTGAATAAGCTATAGGAGCAAATCAGTAAGCAATCCTCCTCCACAGCCTCTGCCTAAGCTCCTGAGTCCAAGTTCCTGACCTGTTTGAAGCCCTGCCCCGACTTCCTTTGATGACAGACTTGGACTGTGAGGAAGTGTAACATGAACACACACACACATACACACACACCCGCCCAAGTTGTTTTTTATCATGGTTTTTCAACATAGCAATAGAAACCCTGAAACAGAAGCACTAATATTAATTCTTTCAACATGCCATGAGTGGTGTACACCTTTAACCCAGCACTTGGAGGCAGAACTAGCAGATGGACCTCAGTAAGCTGGAGGCCAGCCTCGTCTACTAAGTGAGTTACAGGACAGCCAGAGCTACAAAGTGAGACTCTGTTTCAACGAAATAAAGTAATAAAAAGTGAAGAGCGCTCAATTTTACTTGTTCCTACAAATCTTTCTTTGACAAATTCAAAATGACAGTGTACGTATGTTAACTAATACATACATGACTATATGTAACTCCTAATTATCTCACAATGAGCTTGATGTCAGATAAGCTTAAAATTCATTTATATTTGGAATATACAGTGTGTACTCTAAGTAGTTATACAGGCATGTTTATCTTCCCATTTACACCAAACTTGATTAAGATGCCTCAAGCCAAGAATGATGTTGGTATCTGGTAAGATAGCAGGTGTCCAGCATGGACAGAAAGGCAGATAGATACGTATGTCTGTAACAGACACTGAGAGGTGATGCTGCCTCTGCTGGAAGCATCCTTCTTCGGAAATGTTGCAGCAGGAATACAGAGTTCGCCACTCATTCTTTAATGTGCAAATATTGTTATCCCTATAGTTGTGTGTACAGGAGCAAGCCACCTGCCACCAGGCTGAGACGCCATTTCCTTCCAGACAGAAACTAAGTGTATCTATTTTACGAGACAGAGGGCAAAATGGCTATACATCAACTTCCTCTTTCTAAAATTCAGCTGTTTCTCTCATCTGACTTTTTCTTCTGCTTCTAAACTGCCTTTGGAATACAGTTTTTGCATAATCTGTGAATAGTCACATGTAAAATTCCAAAGAAACCTGGAGTGTTTGTCTTTAGAACTTAAAAATGAGTACTTATTTCTTGATTCAAAAGTTGTAAGTGAAGTTTTCCTTATTTACTTTTTAGTAAACGGATTTAAAAACTTTACAAGTCTATACTAACTTTGCACAGTAATGCCAGCACCGAGGCTTGGGCTGAAAATGACACCTTTCAAATACAATTTACACGGTTTCAGTAAAAGGGCACACATTCTCAGGAAAGTAATTATGGTCAGTTAGGAGAAGGCCTTTTTAGTAAGACAAAATTAGAATTTAAAGTCTTTAAAATGCTGGCGATTTAGGGTTAGGGTTGTAATTTTAAAAAATTAAAAACAAAACAAAAAAGGGGGGAGGGCTGACCCGAGATGAGGGCTCACTCCTGTGATCCCAGCACTCAGAGTTCAAAGTCAGCCTGGGCCATAGGTGATCTGTCTTACACAAACAACAAAGTTACACGTCACTTGCCTACATGGCATGCACAAAGTCCTGGATCTGACACCCAGAACATCCAAACCAAAATCTACGCATATATGTGGACATACACATACAGACCTCAGGTGTCCACCGGTCTGCATTTTAAGTCAGTCAAGCCACATTATCGAAAAAATTTAAAATGACATTAGTAAATATCGACAGGAGTTAAGTAATGAAACAGAAACACTAAACTCCTTAACAACCCACTTCTGGACCACAGTCAGCCCAGGAGTAAGTGGTGTTCCTGTGGTGTGCTGAGGCTCTTTATCCCAGTCTGCTTGCACATGTTCTACTGTACCTTAAACGTTCTAAACAGTTATCACTGTCACCGCTAAACACAGGAAACTTCCTTCCTCAGTAGTTCTCCATCTCAAATGCCAATCCTGGAGACACAGTCCCATCTTCCATAGCCCAACCCCCACCCACTGCTCTCCTCAACTCTTGCCCTTAAGCTGATGCTGCTCTGCGGCAGCATCTCCTCCATTCCAGTGAGTGCAGCCTCAGCCTGTGGAAATTGCATCTGGACTGCAGTGCTCATCTGTAACAGGGCCTTGCTTCTTGTCCTGGTACTCCCATGGTGTGCTGCCACTCACCACCAAGAAATGCCTATCCAGCTGGAGAATGTCACAATGGCTAAGAGTGTTTGCTACACAATCAGGAGTCCAAATTCCCAGCACCCATATAAATGCAGTGATGTGATCATTCAAAAGCAAGTCCTGGAGGGAGTGGAGACAAGTGTATCTAGGGCTTACAGGGTCAGTGAAAAACACTGTCTCAAGAGACTGATGGAGCAGGAAATCTGGTATCCTCCACTGGCTTCCATATGCAAGCACACATACAATTACAGATACACACACAGACACCACATTCACCAGATGCACACACACACCATAATTCAGACACACATAAAATATAAAAAGTTTAAACGATTCTTAGTATCAGGTGACAACTACTTAAAAGTGGTTAAGTATCAACCTTATAATCTAGAAAATGCACTAAGAATAAGGAATAAAAATATATTAGCAAATGTGGCACAAAATAAAAGATGTGCCACAGTGATATAGCGATACTCACTAAGGGCATGTTTCACTTAGTCAAACTACAGTAAAAAACAAATTTCCAGATATTATTACCTAAATCAAAGCAAATGGAAAAAACTAAGATCCCAAACCGTCCATCACTTTAGTAACCAAGAGGACATTATCCATTCCAAGGATGATTCTTCAATCCTGAGGTTTTCTGCTGCCTGAGGCTATTGATCCTGAAACAGAGGATTACAGGAACCCACATTTCAGAAGTAGTGTGACCGCCTGTCAGCTTATGAAAAGGGAGTTTTATATGACAGATACCATAATCTCCTTTATGAAAGGAGAAGGGAAGGGGCAGGGCCAAAAGGCAGTAGTGTGTTGCTCATGTAGATGCGATCTGCCAGGTAAACCCAGCCTAACTCCCTCCCCATAGGATGGTCCTGCACCTCACAACTGATGGCATTCCTGAGACACAGATGAAATACAGAAAGCCTCCTCTCATCCCACCTCTCCCTTCAGACCACGTTTAGGCTCCCCCAAATGTATTGAGACATTCCCATTTCCCAGGAGGCTCTCCATAACCCCACGTGGCTGGCCTATTTCTCCCTACTCTTCAATCAAGGCAACAAGATCACACTCAAGTTTCTTCCATTGAGCTCTGCTTATCTCTATCATGGCTCTATCTTCTTCAGGGCTCTGGCACGAGGCAACCTAACTCTATTTTCATGTATGCCTCCCAGGTAAAAATGTGTATCTTGGACGCCAGCAAACACTGCTGGTGCTAAAGCACAACAGAGTCAAAGGTCTTCATCAGGAGTTCAATCTTTGAACCACCAGAACATTTTAAACTACCTGAAGCAGACAGCTGTCCATCCTAGTTGTTAATGACGGACAACAGAAAACCAGTATTATTCTTGGAGATACTAGAAACTTCTCCCCTCAGTTCCCACTTGGCTATTTCATTTTCATTCATTTCTTCTACATGTGCTGTAACTATCAGTCAGAAACTCCAGCAGGTACTATAATTGAATGAATAAGGCTTGCAAAGCTTAGCGCCTATTGCCACTTCTATCCCCCAATATGGCAGTCCACAGGTAATATTCCAAGTTGCAAATGGTGGCAAATGTCTTAAATCCTAGCACCGGGGAATTGAAGCTAGAAGACTGTGAATTTATATGACGAGCCTGAGCCACGTAGTGAGTCTGAGGCCTAACCATCCCAACATAGTGAGATCCTGTCTCAATCTCCCATCCCCTACAATCAACACTCTACATTATAGGTAACAGATGTCCATACATTCAACAGTTTTATTCTGGTTAGCTGCCTTACCACATTTGACTACTAAAGTAATTTCTGTTGACTCTGGGCCTTTATGAAGCTTTTGCATACCTCTCCACAGGGCAACAAAAAGTAGACTAGAGAGCACCAATGTTTAAAACCTGCCTTTAAAGATACGTTGTTCATTTCAAGTCTTACTGGTGAAGAAACCAAGGGGCTGGGCAGACTAGCCACACCTTCACTTTACAGAACATGTGGCCCAAAAGCAGAGGGAAGCTACGTGAACTGCTGGCTCACCTCCCACCTCCCTCCCCACCCCACCGTTAACAGTGATCTGCCTCAATCTCTATAAGCTTCAAATCAATGCTCCCTGACCCTTGCGCCTCACCTGATTGATTGTAATCTACCTAAGTCTTGTAAACTAAGTCCACATCCATATGTAAAAAAACTGTACTGTTTATCGGGGCAGAGAAAACGACATAACCGAATCAGTAAGATGGCTCCACAGTCTCACAGCCAAATATTCAGTCACTAGTGTTCTTACCAAGTGCAGCAGGACAGACTTACTGGTCCTAAGACGTCCTCTCTGACACGTGGACTCCCACTGCCTCTGAGTATACTTCCCTTCTGGGTTTCTGAGAACTTGACCCTAGGCTGGGCTTGAAAAAGGATGCTAAGGCCAAAGAGGTGGTGCAGAGGTTAAGAGTATTTGCTGCTCTTGTAGAGGACCTGGGTTCAATTCCCAACAATCACATGGCAGCTCACATTTTTAATTCCAGTTCCAGAGGATCTGATAATCTCACCTGACCTCCATAGGCACATACATGGTACATATACATATATGCAGGTAAAACATTCACAGACATAAAATAACAATAAATTAATCTTAAAATAAATAAATAAACAAGACTGAGGCCAAGCTCCCGGTCTTGTACGTCTGACACCTTCATAAAAATGTACCCGAGTCACTTACTTCCAGCCTTGACCTCAAAGACAGCCCACAAAGTGGGCTGCCCAGGCAAACTCGCACATAAAAGCAACAGTGGCGTGTCTCTGAGAAGTTGTGGCTTGCTGTCATGCAGCAACAGCTGACTGATATACTCTATCCTCAAACCAAAAACCCTTCTCTCTCTCGTCCTTCAGGGTGTCGGCTCAATGGTAATACAGCATCTCTTATTCCATTTATTTTCATTTTATTAGAACAGGTCTCCAAATTAAAGCATTGTCTCCCAGCAATTTCCTGATTCATAAAGTAGGTATTATATAAGATGGTGGGACAAAATTATCCTTTCAGAAATCACCTCACAAATTCCTCCTCCTCCCTGCAAAGCATTAAGATTTGTCACGACCAGTTGTTAAAAGATAATATTCAACTGATGTGATGGATCCTGCAGAGCGGTGGGAAGGGAGTGCGTGTGTCTTTGACTGTAAGTAGTAATGATATTTTTAAAAGGCCGTTTTAAAACCCTCGAGTGGAATAAATGTTCAAACATACTTTTGCTATTTTAAAGGACTTCCACAGTGGTGTAACATTAGACAATGACAGCTAATGCAAATGCTAAAGTCTTTCAGTTTTGACATTTTCTTACTATAGTACATAGCTCAATGCTATTCAAACCACTCGTATTTAATTATCTATCAAAATCATTTGTAAGTTTTGAAGCTTGGTAGACTTGAAATAAAATTACCTTTGGATGACAAACACATTATGCAATAAAGTTGTGAGTAAGGGGATTGAGCATTAAGTGTCACACAGCATCAGGGAAAACAGAATAACACAATCTACCCTTTCAGGAAGGGGTGGGAGCTTTATGGCGGAGGACATCTGAGGCCAGGCTGGCCTTGAGACACAATATCCTCCTTCTTCCCGGGTACTGGGATTTCAGGTGTGTATCACACCTGACTTGGACCTATATTTTCAAAAGTTTCTTTTAAAGATCTTTTACTTTAGTTTGGTGGGGTTATGTGTGGGGCTGAGTGTGCACCCAGGGAGGCCTGAAGAGAGCATCAGCTGGATCCCATGGAACCAATTAGAGGCGGCCATGTGCTGCCTGGTGTGGGTGCAGGGAGCCCTGAAAGAGAAGAGGTCCAGCCATTTCTCTAGCCCTGGCATCGATCTACCTTTGACATTCTATTTGTTGGTGATTTTCTTAAGAAAATTAAGTCTCATTCCTCCTCCCCCCCCCCCCACCCCGCTTGAGCAGATAACTGGAATTTGGCCAAGAAAACAGAATCTCTGTTGTTTTGAACCACAAGACCAATTCAACTGAATGGCTATCTTCACAATTTCCATATATTTAATCTAATGTCTAAAAAAATTCTTAGGAAAAAGCAGTCCCTCAATGCCATAGAGGGACAATGCTACTTTTTTTTTTTTTAGCCCAGAGTCCATATGTAGAACATGGGATTAGTGATTAATAATAATAACAAGAACAACAACAATAAAATCACCCAAGGGAGATGCACAGAATAATAGTTTAAAAAAAAAAAAAAAAAAGAAAGAAAAAAAGAACATTTTGACTTTTCCCCAACCATTTCGAAAGGTAGCAAATACTAGTGGTCCCTATGACAGATACAATTAAATAACTGCTATTTCTGAGAGACGGCACAGCAGCTAAGAGCACCTGTTGTTCTTGCAGAGAAACAGGTTCAATCCCCAGCATCCCCATGGTGGCTCACAACCATCTGTAACTTCAACCAGCTTCTGTGGGCACCAGGCATATCTGTGCTGCACAGCACACACACAAGCAAAACAACCATACACATGAAATACAAATAAATCTAATTTTAAAACAACTTGGTATTTTCATGTGATAGTTGCTGTCAACAATACAAACCATTAGCTGGGCTGGCAAGATGATTCATAAGTAAATGTATTTAATGCTGAACTGAGCAACTCCAGTTTCATTTTAGAACACAACATATTGGAAAAGGAGAATTAAGTTTGGCAAGCTGACTTCTGACCTCCGTACGTACTGTGACACTCATGTACACACACATCCACACACACAAACCGCAAATGTAACCAAGTTTCTAAATTTGAAATATTAACTAGGAATGTAGTTTACTAACAGAACATCTACCTCCCATGCACCGGGCTCTGAACTGAATCCCTAGCACCTGGCTCCAACACACAGTTCAAAGTAGTGTTTACTCATCACCTCTCCACCACCGAACCTGATCACATAATATATCAATAAAGAAACACATCTGCCATGAAGTGTACTTGAGCTCTTTGTGTTTTTCTTTGCAACTCCATGCTTTTACATTCTGTATTTTATAACACTGAAGACACACCCCATTTACCTCCTACATCCCACTCTTAAGGTGCCTTTATTACTAACTAAGGAGATTTTTCCACGGGAAAGAAGAGTGTACTGGGGAAAAAGAGGGTGCGCTCTCTCTCTCTCTCTCTCTCTCTCTCTCTCTCTCTCTCTCTCATCTATAACAGTGAAATTTAAAAAATGGTCATTACGATGAGGCATCTGCCTATTTGGCATCATCTAAAACTAGCAAGCAGTAATTGTGCAAGGGGTGTTTAGTGTGTGAGGCTAAGGACACTACACCGGAGAGCCTAAACCATACAAGTTGTAAAACACTGTAATAAGCAGGTAATCTTGGCATCCAAGTTTCTGCCCTAACCTGTTCCTTATGATTATTATTTAAAACATCTCCGTGTCAGCAAGTTCACTGTGAGTCAGACCTGCAATAATAATGGCTTATTTTCCATCATGATGGAGGAAATACATCATTGTTCATTGTGGCTCACTTAAGTGAGGCTGTTTTCACAGGAAAATATAAAAATAACTCTGTTATTCAGCCTCACAGTTTTTGATTTTATTAACAAGACTCTATAACTACAATCCATTTAAAAAAGAAAGGGCATGTTTTCAATATGGGCTCTAAGACAATAGCTCAGTTAACACCTAGAAGGAAAAACGCATAAACACCAAAAACTAAGTTCATGACCAATAAATAAATAAATAAATAAAGTTACAGGAACCAAAGTCTTTGTTACTGTGCCTCAACTTAATATTAGAGAAAGTTCTTTGGCAAAAAACAAGTGTGGGGGTTGGAGAAATGGCTCAGCAGTTAAGAGCAGACGACCCTCGTTCAAGTCTCAGCAACCACATGGCGGCTCCCAACTATAACTCCAGTTCCACGAGATCTGACACCTTCATACCAATGCACATGAAATAAAGTTAAAAAACAAGACACAAATGCTTACAGGCTTGGTGGTACACACTGCAATGTCAGCACCTGGAAGTAGAGGCAGTAGGTTTTCGAGTCTGGTGAGACCCTGAACCCCATTTCCCCCAATGCTTATTTTAACGGCATTTTTACTGCAAATGTAGTATAAGGCTTATGTAGATTAGAACTAAAGTAACAGAGCGGTAACGTATCTCAAGGCAATGAGTGAGGGTTCTAGAAACTATTTATGACCACTACTTCACAATGGAAACAACTTACTCAAATCATGTAGCGTACTACTACAATGCTTAGTGCGTATTTAATTTAAAATCTAAGACATCACTGCATCCAACCTTAGGTACACAGCATGGATTTTAATAAGCTTCCATTTATAGATTAAGGCTCTCAGTGTACGATGTGTATAAAGACAAATCTGCAGTGTCTGCTGAATTATTACAATGAAGAATTGAGCCAGGATTGTCTCACCTTTCTTCAAACAGTACTAAGGGAAAGCCTGCCAGAAGACTTCCACACTCTTTCTGGACCTCTAGCATGAGGGGCTCACAGAAAAGAAGCCTGACAAGGCAAAGACAGATGTGTTGGGGCAGGTGAGTGAGTTCTATGATGCAGAAACTGTACTTCCCAATGAATCCTGTGTATGCTACCCAAGGTGAAAGGTGTACCTAAGGACTAGGAGGTTTTACCCTGCAGTTTTTACAGGTTTAGCCAAGGGCAGCACTAGGTTCTTAAAGGTCTGTTAGAAAAGGCAGTGACAATGGTTTCAGTACCCCACTTCCATTTGCTAGCTTTTGATTCTTCCCGACAAAAACCTAGGGTTCCTGGCAGAAATCTGGGGTCCTATCAACAACAGGCATTCAACACAGGACAAGATTAAAGGGACGGAACGTGCAAACTCTGAGGGAAGACTGCACCAAGTTCTTCATGAAATCATCAGGAAGCACCAGGTTTTCAACCTTAATGAAGAAACCAAAGAGATACCCCCTCCTTTCTCCCTGTCTCTCCACTCTGGGTATGAGTTAGTATGCATTAGCATACATACACACATGCCAAGTTAATGTAAGATTCCCTTGAAAAAAAGAAAGAGGCAATACAAGTTCTGTGGCCAACGAAGTTAAGCAACCCAGGCTCCAACATTTCTCTTTTACAGCAACTTTTTAAAGAGCAAATGACCCACAAACTCTGCCTCTCTTGCCTCCATTTTTCTTTCATCAAGACACAAAGAATAAGCTTCATGTCAGATACAATTTTAAAAAGACCGTGAGATGCTAACAAGAATGATCGATGTGGAATCAGAGTTGTAGAAAAGTCATCCAGAGTGGGTGAACACACAACTTCTCCACAGTACTGCCGTCAAGCCCATAAAGCACAGCAAAAGGGAGCTGTGTTCTGAATAGCATGTGCTCTGAGAACACAATCTGTAAGGAATGGTTAGAGCTCTAAAGAAGGAAAATGGTTTGCAAGAGGCCTCCTCCCTCTAAATCAATTTTTGTTTGACGTTGAAAGAAAAGGAAAGAAAGAAGAAAAGAGTTACCACACAGACTTTAATCACATCAACGTCTGAAACATCAGAGTTGCAGTTCCACAGCAACCACAACTCAGCTTCCATGCGCAATTTCTGAGTTACTGCCTATGGCATTCTCTCAGACTGACTAAGAACATGGTATGTAGCCAAGTTATAGACTCCGTGAATTTCAATTTCCTGACTCTCATTTGTTGAGATTAGCACAATTATGGGGCATTAGGATCTCGTTTAAGACAGGTACTCCAGGAGGAAATACAACCGGGTCACTGAGTGAACACGGTAAGTTCACACAGAACATCTCATGGGCTAGCTGCCCTTTCCAGTTGCATGATCTTCCATCAGGACCCAGGGTAGCTTTCCTGAGATTTAACACTGGAACCTGGAGGTGGGAACCACTTTAAGAGCCCATGAAATGCTTTAAGAGGGAGAAGAGAAAGTAAATCAACCCTCTAAAGAGAAAAAAAAAAGGGGGGGGGGGGTGGAGGGAACTACCACGTTACATCCTTTTAACTATTGGCAGTTACTGTTTCCCTACCTTGCAACCCAAGTTTCCAAAGGTATTTTCCAGCAATTTTAGTTCCTGATTTCAGTGGCTTCTGTTTCAGAAGAAAGAATAAAATTCAATACAAAAAGGACTTCTGGGGAAGTCCCAGGGGAGTAACTTGAGGCCAGCAGTTCTATGCAAACCTACCCAGCCGAGATACCTGAGATGCCAAACTATTTTCTGTATGATCGGTCCCCACTTTCCTCATCTCTTCAAGTAGACTGAATTTAAAGGCTAAACCCATTTCCCCATCAGGGTATGTGCTGGCCATGAGTTCAGTCAACTTTGAAAAGGCAAGAACCATGCAGAGAACAGGACCTCACCCATCATTTCAAAACATGATCCTGCAACAGGATGGCAGGTCCTTTAAACCCTCCTACCCTGAGAAGTAACCTATACAACTCAAGGTCACTGAAGTAGTCAAAGCTGTGAAAAGGACCAGTGCCCATGGTCAGAGCATCACATCTTCATGTTGTTCTGACAGTGGTCAGAAACCCCTCAGTGCTGCAGTCCGTGAGAGCACAGCATAACAATCTGAGCCACTCAGAAAGCACTCAGCCTGTCACCAAACACAACCAGAGACCAGTGATCTACAGCAGTGGCCTCCAACCCTCCCACAAAGCTGCCGTTGAGCTGTGGAGACAATGAGAGCCAGTCACTTACACGTCGCTGCTGAGCTTCCTTTCCCGCTCTCAGCCTGAGAAGCACGGGTAAGTAAAGTAGCCGGGAGGCCCGTGTGGGCAGTGTGAAGAGTGTCATCAACTCCAGAGAGCACTGTCTATAAGGGACAACTAAAACAGCCAATGCTCCCATGAGCATTTCCAATGACCCCGTGAAGTAGACTCGCACAGTGTGTGAAATGGAGTTTCTGGGACAGTGTCTGGCCTAAGAAAGGGATGAACAAAGCAGACAAAATGCTTTTCCTTGTGGAATCTATGCTATGGCAAGCTCCTGACCCCTGCAAAAACTAAAAATCAACAAAACAAACATCTCCTCCAAATGGACAGCAACATGGAGAGTAAACGTGTGGGGAGACCACACTGGAAAGGGGACGTGCCAGTGAGGCAGAAGGGGAGCCAAACATCATGTTCCAGACAGAAGAGGCAAAGACAGTGTGAAAACCCTGAGGCATGGTCCGAAAGAGGCCATGTGACTCGAAGGATATGCAGGGGAGAAAAGGAAGTCAGGAAAACCACTGGGGTCAGGCCCTGCAGAAGGGATGAAGCAGATGGACCCTCTGGTCCAGCTGAGAACAGACTGCAGGAAAGCAGAGGCAGGAGGCAACTGGGAGGCACGGGGATCACTAGTGGCAATTACAGTGGTATGCAGCAGGGCAGCCACAGATGAGATGAGAATTCAAGGGATGTGTATGCAGTCAGGTGCTGCAGAACACTGTTTCAGTGAAAGACAGAGTACACACGTAAAAGTGGTTCCATAAGGCTGCAGTGACCTTGTGACAGCACAGAAGTCTCAGCTGGTCTCCAATGATGAAATCACCAACGTACATTTCTCATAACCTATCCCACTGTTAGGCAACTTAAAACTCTATTTTTAAGGTAAGGTCATAGAACTTCCTGGCTAGTGGCATATGGTTAGTTTTCCATTGGAAAGATTAGTAGAGCTTTTAGTTACTTGGGGTATTTGTTCATAACTCCCCAAAATGAGTATGTTTAGTCGAGCCAATACTGCACACTCACAAAAAAAAAAAAAAAAAAAAACCAACAAAGAAACAAAAACCAAGTGACCAGGTGAATAGAAGCACTACTGCTTACAGGAATTATGAAGAAGAAAAAAAGCAGACAAGTACTGAAAAGCAGGTCTGGAGGTATAATTCAGTGACAGACTGCTGCCAACCACATACAAGACCTGGGGTTTAATTCCCAGCACCAAAAGAAGTAAAAACCCCCAAGCGGTTAAGGAAAAAGTAAGACCCACAGACGGTATCTCTACACGAAGTTCTATGGAGGAAATGGATCATGAAGATGAAACAGCACAAGTCTAATGAAAGGATGGGAAAGAAACTCGAGGTACAGAGGGCAGTGTGCACCAGAGGGCCTGCCAGGGCACTCAAGGCAGGCAGAAAGGGGGGCATTCAAGGGCCACATCAACAATCTACTCACGGTGGGTGGGAATAAACAAGGCTGAAATCCAGGAAGAGGGAGGTGTGGATGAAGTTGTGACTCTGAGCCTACCACAAAGGAGGTGGGGCAGGAAGAAGGCAGAATGGAGACCTGGAGGCAGATCCAAGTAATAAAAAGAATACACACTACAAGGTGGTCTACACTGGGAGCCAGAAGGAATGGATGGAGACAGGAGCAGAGATAGCCAGGCCATATCACATGTAACCTTGGGCCAGTGTGTTCAGTTGGTAGTGATGAGTTCTCACAGCCAACAGATACACCGAACCGTTAAGTGTTTTTATTTTGGCTGAAATTCCCTTCTGCTTCACTCCATCCCTCTCAACATGCAAACACATACAGTCTATCCCCATACTCACCTTGCTTTACAAGTAACTGAGTGGATATTTTTAGATGCTTTTCAAATTAAATATACTCATTTACGGCATTTAGGAAAACAATCCATTCCTAATGCTAGGAAAGGTTAACAGTTAATTAAGCTCAAACTTTTTAATGAAGGACAGGTAACATGTTTGTAGTAGCTAAAAAATGCATCCAGAACCACATCACAGATCCATGGCACACAAGCCCCAAGATGCTGACACCCCTTCTTCTCTTGCCTTGTTTGGAAAGGGCGTAATAAGTTGTTGGGAGGGCGGGATCTGAAAGCCCTAACACTGAACACAATAATGAAGTAGAAAGGCAGCGTCCACTGGTGCCTGTTAGAACCACTCTTTTCTATCATCAGACGTGTGACGCAGCAGTGTGGACGCACAAGCAGAGCTGTCCTGCCAGCTCGGTGTGAGCCAGGAGGCCATCTGAGTCGGAGTTTGAGGCCCCAGGAGACCCCGATAGGAAGCTCCTAGAAAGGGCTGCGGGCACAGGTGCCTTGTACTGATGGAACATATGGAGAGCTTTGGGGAGGAAAGGAGGTGTGGGCAGCGAAGTTCCTGGTGTTTTACGTTTCTTCTCAGCTTGAACCTTCCATGGGCAGGGCATGGTTTGTTTACCAGCAGTATGTATATGAGGATCTGGATTCGATTAAGATGTAATAGAAACAGCAATGAAGATTATTTAATCTGGGGGTGGGGGAGAGGATGAAGTAGAAACCCAGTTATTTCTCTCTTTTAAAAAATTATTTATTTACTTCGTGTGCATTTTGTTTTGCCTGCATGTGTGTCTGTGTGAAGGTGTCAGACCCCTGAAACTGGAGTTACAGGCAGTTGTGAGCTGCCTTGTGGGTGCTGGGAACTGAACCCAGGTCCTCTGGAAGAGCAGCCAGTGCTCTTAACAGCTGAGCCACCCACCTCTCCAGCCCCCAGTTATTTCTCTTTTAACTTGAGGATTTCCTCTGTAAGTCAAGCCTGAATTTTCTATACAATTTGTAGGCACAGCAAATGAGATTTAACCCATGTAACATCCTTTGGAGGGAAGGTTCTAGAGCACACAGCTAAGATTATAAAGAACAAAACAAGGAGCTTCAGGCCTCACTTCTTGAGTGACAAAACAGAAATCAATAAGCATGCCTGCCAAAATGGCCTCAAGTGATGCTGCAGGCTACCCTCCCAAAGCAGTTCCGGGTTAAAGAGGACACACAGCAGTCCCAACACAACACACACCACTCAAATTCCTACGTTCACGCTCCCCTCACCCAGCTCCAAAAGCTGAGATCCATGCTGCAAAGCAGATTCATTTGGAGGCTAATCAGGCAACGCTGACTAATGGTGAACCTAAGGAGAAGACTGTCATTTTACCCAACAGCAGGACTGTGATACTCGAGAGACCGGACCTTGACTGATTTGAACTTGTACTTTTTGATTTAACTACTCGATCTACCTGAAGGATGCTCTGCTCATAAAAAGCAACTACCACAGGCAGATTCTCCAAATCAAGGGTGTGCCTCAAAGACTTAAGCCCCTACCAATCATCATATTATATTAGCTACGGTATCACATCATTGCAGCCTAATTATTAGCTGAAATACCTTTCACCAAAGATTACTACTCAATCAAAACAATTCTTCTAGTGTTGGGAGATCATGTAAAAACTGTTAATCCAAGGTATCTTTATCCAAACAAAAGAAATTACAGTGGTATCAACAATTCACACTGCTTGTAATTTCTAGTGCTAATATTACTTTACCTGCAAACTCTAAGTATTGTTCAGTGAATGACCACAATTTCACACCACTCATAGTGGGGGACAGCAAAGGAGGGACATCTGCACGTGACTCAGGAGAAATTTCAGACATCAAACAGAGCTTTTTATAATACTCAAATTTCCATTGGTTGAAATACCGCCAAAAAGTCTAATTTCCACACAAGAGAAGTGGTGTTATAATTTTGTGGTAGTTTTACATAAGGCAATACGAATTTACAGTATTTTTAAGGGAAAATTCCCACCAAGTATGGCTTCTGACAGTGTAGACTGCAATCTTCCTACTGCCACTGAAGACCTGCCTAGGCAGGCAGGGCACGGGTAGTCTCCTCGAAGGACTGAACACGCATTAGCATACCCACTCAGACAAAGTATCTGGAACAGTCACGTTCATAGACAAGAAAGCACAGTGGTAGCTGCCACAGCTGGGAGGAAGAAGAAACAGGGTTAGTGTTTAATGGGTTCAAAGCTTGGGACAAAAAGAGTTCTGAAAACAGACGGCAATGAAGGCTACAGAATGATGTGCAAAGTACTCAACGCTATTGAACAGCACAACTCAAAATGGCTGATAGCGTATTTTTGTGTACTTCACCGCATTTTTAAAGAAAACAAACGGAGCCAGGGACTAAAGCACAGGCCTGTAATCCCAACACTTGGGAGCTGAGGCAGGGCACCTCAGGTTCCAGGCTAGCCTGAGCTAAAGAGCCAGACTTTGTCTCAAATAATCCAAACAAAACACAGAAGAAGTACTATTACAAGTACTTACAAGAGAAGTGCTAGAGACTTAGTTCTAAGGAGTTCTGCTCTTGCTTTTCCCCTCTTTTTTTCTAGACAGGTTCTCTCTGTGTAGGCCCGGCTGTTCTGGAACTCACTCTGTAGACCAGGCTGCCCTCAAAGTCAGAGATCTGCCTGCCTCTGCCTCCCAAGGGCTGGGATGAAAGGTGTGCGCTACCACCACCTAGCCTGCCCTTACTCTTATGAGCTAATTAGAATCTAAGATCTAACAGTAGTTAAGCTGTCAGTCTACATTACAGGTACAGGACAATACTGGAAACTGTGGCTCCACAGTCGTGTGAATTTACAGGGTTAGAGTCTAAGATCTAACAGTAGTTAAGCTGTCAGTCTACATTACAGGTACAGGACAGTACTGGAAACTGTGGCTCCACAGTCGTGTGAATTTACAGCAAAATTTTAGGAAGACTCTGTTTTCTAGTCAAGGTGCCCAAGATGAAGTCCTTTAACTTCACAACTTTTCTTGTAACACCACAAAGACTTATTTTGGTCAGGGTATCAGTAATTTAACTGGTTTCTGTCTATAGAATTACGTAACAGACAAATAATAATGGCTTGCTACATTAACTAATGACAAATATCACACAGACATTAACAAATGAACAGTGCTATATTCAATAAACTAAATACAAACCTAAGAAGCTGAAGAAGAAAAACTATGTCATTCGAAATGTAGTCTTAATCCCCCCTACCCCCACACACACACCCTCTACAAATTCAATGTCAATTCAACAACTAAATCTAAGCCTCTATACCCAACTTGTACCATTATGATTCTTAACCAATTAAACACATAAAACATCTTCCTGGGCATCTGGCATTATTCCAACCCAGACAAATGCATACAGAAGTGACTGAGGAGGTGGCTCAGCAGTGAAGAGCTCTCGCTGTTCTTTCGAGGACTGGAGTTCAGTTTTGTTTCCAGCACCTATGCTAGGCAGCTAACCTCTAACTTCAGATCCGGGGGATCCAATGCCCTCAGCAGGCGTCTGAGGATGCCATAGGCTTCATTCCACATTCACTCTGCTTATCAGTGCTAACTGCCACTTTGGCCACAAGAAGTACCATTCCCTGGCTGAGACCTGCATGATGTAAGTGCAGAGAGGGAGCTGACCAGCAGCAGAGCATCCTTCCCTCCCTCTTAACTAGCCTCTGTGTCACCAGAACCCTTAGGCTCCTGCTGTGATTTCCCTGCCACCATGAAACTAACTGTGAGCTAAAAAACCCTCAAGTTGCTTGTGTCAAGGTTTGGTTGCTGTTAAGCAGGGTCTCACTATGTCGTCATGGCTGGCCTGTAACTCACAGAGATCTACCTGCCTCTGCCTCCTGAGTGCTGGGATTACAGCTAAGTACCACCACACCTGGCATCTGGTGGCATCAGAGGGGCAACATCCTGCTATTTTATTACAGCAACCAAAAAGCAGCCATGACACTAACCAAACAAGATCTGGAAAACACACTTCCCACTCTGACTCCAGTTCTTCTGTGAAAACTGACAAGGTTAACTGAAGATAAGGTTTTCAGTAGGCTACTAACGATCAGCAGTTTTACAGAACCATGGCAAGGACAGCTTCCTTTAATAGGAGGAAACCAATGAAATGTTTCTAATAAACAGCCATTTAACAGAGAGCAGTGTTAGAAACTTAATTTGTAATTGAATACTACAGTCCATGGGGAGGAAACGAAGAAGATGTGTTATACATACACTGTTTAGGCAATCTTTCAAGCTTGCACTCCCAGACTCAGCTCAAAATCTGGCTGTCAAGCACTGCTGAAACTTTTTTTTGACAAATACTCTGTCTGCTATTAAAATAATGAAAAATCTTCACAGAAATTCTGACACAGTATTTTTACAAAGGAAAATCTGGATAATTTAGCCTTAAGCAAGCCTTTAAACATCTCACCTCTAATCACTGCTTTCTACAACTGGGCCAGCTCGTCACCTCTGTAGGAAGGTATATACACAGCCTGGGACAGGAGGGATGCTTCAGGAAACCCCTCACTGAGGCCTATCAGCTCTGCAGTCACTGCTGCCCCTGTCCTGGGTTTTCAAAGGATGTGTGTCCCAGGCCCACAGGAGAAGCAGTAGGGTCCAACTAACCTCTGCCAAACAAAGCTGCCCAATCTCCGGCAAGACCTTGGTTATTTCAGAGCTCCCTTTCCTAAGCCGGCAAATCAGAGTGGTAAAAGTTTGCTGTGAGAGTGAAAGAACATCTAACAAAAGAGCCCAGCAATGGCTAGCCAGCAAGGATCCTCTGGGACTGAACATGCTTCCGACACTGTCCCTAAGTGCTGTACCATCAGCTCACACGTGTGAGTTCGTACAAGTCTCCATCATTAACCCACTTTATGAGCAAACCGAAGCATAAAGAACAGAGAACTTGGGCCAGCGGGATGGCTTCACCCTCCAGCCCAAGTCCAACCTCCAGTACATACACACATGGTGAAGGAGAGAACCAACTCCTCCAAGCTGTCGTCTGACTCAACACAAGCACTGTGGAATGCACACACACACAAGTATGGACAGGCATACATCCAGACAGACAGACACAAGTAAAAGACTGAGAATTTCAATCAAAGTGGAGTGCATCTGGATTCAAGACTCAAACACAAAGATAACAGCTCTTATTGGTCCCAGTGTACAATTCTACAACAGTCCCTCACTGGGATTTCACCTTCAACCTAAGCCTTCCTATCAAACATTAACGAATTCAAAAGATTTAGCCTGTGCTCGCGCACGCGCGCACACACACACACACACACACACACACACACACACACACACACTGTTCTATGCTAAAATAGTGGTAATAATAGCTTCCCGTTATAAAACACTTCCTACACACCCAACACTACAGAACACAATTCATATTTTATTCAATTCTAACAAACCTACCAGTTGTTTACACTTTTAAACAAGAAAAAGCGATGTAGTCAAGCCGACGACTGCCTGAGTAACAAAACTGCTAAGTGCTACACAACCCATATAATGCAGCTGACTTGCAAAAACCCAAAAACCCAAGCTGACTTCCTCAGCTCTATGGGGAGAACTTGGAAATGTAGGGTTAAAATAATCAAACCCCAAACATCTGTTTATGTGTAAACTGGACATTACAAACGAGACTAAATTTTAGAAGCCCCACACTTAAGACCACTTCTAAGTGACAGTACGTATCATACCACCAAGAGTGTACTAGTCACCTACCCATGATTATGTCTGCCCACTTTAATCTGGGTTCTGAGAAAATCCTTAAAAGATCAGGCCCAATTGCCCATGCTGTAATCTCACTACTAAGAAGACTGAGGCAGGAGGGTGGGATATCCCAAGGAGAGGGAGGAATATGTGGGGAGATCTTAAAATGTATTTTTCTGTCAGCATAGTTCAGGAGCAGAAAGTTAGGACATCGTAAAACGTTCTTTCCGTTGTCTTTTTAAATTTATTTTTATTTTATGTATATGAGCGTTTTGTCTACATGTATGTATATGTACTGTGTCTGTCTTATGCCTGAGGAGTTCAGATCCCCAGGAACTGGAGTTATGGACAGCTATTAGCTGCCACGTAGGTGCCAGGAATCAAAGGCAGGTCCTTTGGAAGAGGAACAAGTGCTCTTAACCACCGACAATCTCTTCAGCCCTTTTCCTAAACTTAAAAAGAAAGACGGATTTAGGGTTACTTACGTCTGATAACAGCAAAGAACCAGACATTTTAAGGACCTAGGGATTTTTAAAAGTTGTACTAGAAAAATATGTCAAGCGAAGGGCCCTTGGCATCATAGTGAGATAACTTGCAGTGAAACACTAGTATAAAGAGAAGTAAGAAAAACATAGTACAAAATAATAAGCTATTTTTATGTTCCCTTATCCATTAAAACTGCGCTTTGCCATTTAGTAAATGTCTGTTTCCTTCCCAGCACTCGGGAGGCAGAGCCAGGTGGATCTCTGTGAGTTCGAGGCCAGCCTGGGCTAGCAAGTGAGTTCCAGGAAAAGGCGCAAAGCTACACAGAGAAACCCTGTCTCGGGGGGGGGGTGGGGGGTGGGGTGTCTCTTTCCTGCCCATTATATGCAGAGAACTATTACACACTCAGGTGCTTCCAAGGACCAGGAAAAAGATGGGGTTCACCAGAGAGAGTCAAACAAGGCGAGACTTACCCACAAGAAGTTCCCTGAGAGCACAACTTCTGCAGAGACTCAGGAAGAGTCCAGGCCCCTGGGGGAGGAGCTCAACACAAGTTGGGAGGGAAGTGGGCTGGCTTTTGCCTGGGCAGAAAAGGCAGGAGGGCAAGGGTGAGGATGACTTTTGGTCTGCCAATATGCACCCCCGCACCTACAGTTCCCAAGGGCAGCAGTCTTACATATGTGCCCCCTCTTAAGACAGTGATGAGATGTGAAGCATCTCATGATAAACTGGGGATACAGAGGGCACAAGAAACGTCCAAGGGAGTGGAAAGCATATGCAGGGGTGGATAACTATAAGCAAGAGGCAGGAGGTCTGAGGAGCTTCAAAGTCTACAGCTTCACCCCAGAGAGTAGATGGGAGTCACCTGAGGTAGTGACAGAAGAAAAGAAAACCTAAGAGGATATGGCAGAGGGCTTGGGCAAGATCAGGATGCTTCCTAAGTGCATTTACAATCTTTTCATCAAGAGATTTACTAGTGCACACTCATCTAAAAGAATGTGATCAACAGCAACCCAACACTGTGGTCTGTGATGGCAGAGCAAGTGAAGGAAGCAGACGCTAAGACCTGTCTGCAGCACACACTGACTACCCAGTTCCACGTGCCCAGGTACACAGGGCCTCCTCTTTCTCTGCTGCTTTACATTTTAGACAAAAGGAGAGACCTTTGAAAAAGTGGGAGAGGGGGGCGGGCGGTGGTGGCGCACGCCTTTAATCCCAGCACTCGGGAGGCAGAGCCAGGTGGATCTGTGAGTTCGAGGCCAGCCTGGTCTACGAGTGAGTTCCAGGACAGGCACCAAAACACCACAGAGAAACCCTGTCTTGAAAAAAAAGAAAAAAAAAAGTGGGAGAGGGGTAAATATAACAAGAGGACATTCAAAAAAAGAGAGAGAGAGAGTTCAAAAGTAAGAAATTGTTTAAACCTTTCCATTCTGCTGCTTCTTATTTGGGGCTTGAGGGCTGGGGAAGGAACTGGGCAGCTCATTATCACAACAAACTCAAATCAGTAGCTTGGACAAAGAAAAGAAAAAGCTTGACCATGGAAGGTTCAGAAAGTAGGGAAGGCCCCTCACTGTCTATTAGCAGCGATCAACTGGCCAAGATCACGGCTCTGTCCAACCCTCTGTGAAAGTCCAACCCTTGTGGCTCTGTCTAGAAGTCCTACTTAGTCCTCTAATTTTAGGTAATGAAGGTCAAAGATAAATAAATCTGCACAAGTTGGTTCTTTCCTTCTGTCATGTACCTTTCTGGAATCAATCCTCCAGTCATCAGGCTTGGTGGCAAGCACCTTTACCTGGTAAGCCACATCACCTGCCCTCTCCCCTGCCCCAAAGAACAAACTTTTACTTCAGAAAAAATTACTTATTTGGCCTGGAACAGTTTCTCAACCTCAACATTTCTTACTTTGTGGGCTAGATAATTCCTTGTTGTGGGAGATTGGTTCTGTGCACTGTGGGGTATTCAGCAGCATCCCTGGTCCCTATCACTAGACGCCAATATCAAACAGCATCTTCCCAAGAAGTTATAACAACCATTAAGTTTCCTGGATTGTGAAGTGTGCCAGGTGGAGGACAAAACCAAACCAAACCAAACTGAGAACTATTCGCCTTACTCTTTTGTAGAATATAGACATCCTTAGAATCCCCTTCTCTCTGAAAACTCTACAATTAAAAACGTAAGAACAAGCGGTAACAGCACCTCCGATCCACATGGAAACCCCACGTCTCATCCTTCTGCAATCCCAGAAGCGGTCTTGCTTTCAACAAGGAGACCAAGAGTTAAAGGTTAACTAGTTCGACCTTAAGCTCAGCAACTTTGGCTAGATTTTCACACTGCTTAAGGTTCTAAACATCACAGAACTTCTGTAAAAAAGAGCTCTTGTACTTAAGTAAATGAAATTCTACTATTTTAAAATTAAAATGTGTTCAAAGGTACAAAATGTGTGCTTCTATTAATCACTTGCTCAAGAAAAGGTAGACAGGCCTATAGTGATGCATGTCTTTAATCCTAGTACTCAGGAAGCAGAAGCAGATGGATCTCTGTGAGTTCAAGGCCAGCCTGGTCTACAAGGCAAGTTCCAGGTTAGCCAAGATTTTAATGAGACTGTCTCAAAAAAAAAAATCACAAAACAAAACAAAAAGGTAACATGCCACCACTTCAATATTATGTAAAGTCTATACGGGAAAGAGAGGATGTTTGGGCAGGGCTTGGAAGTGGGTTGGTCCAATACCAACCCAGATGAGACTATGACATCCAAACTATCATTGTCCCCAAACCACACAATCCCCTCCACCCCTGTATCTTTCAAAGCAAAACCAAGAAACTTTCTCAGTTAGGGAGCCTCCTATCCAATATACAGACCGCACCTTATTCTAATAAAAAGGGTGGTTACAGCATGTCATTTTGGAGTTGTTGACCCTGGTCTCCTCCCATGCAACAGAGACAGTACCGAATGATACAGAAGGTGCTAGTACTCAAATGGTAAGAAAAACCAACATGCTAGAAGATGTGGACGACCATGGTATTCTGCTTTTGTTCCTTAGAAGAGGCGGCCTTCCTGAAGTCAAGTTCACTCCAGGAACAAAGTCCTTTCCTCCAGATAGGCCAATGTCTGTGAATTCTGTCTGCCTATCCTACAGCACCAAGAGGAATAAGCCCCAGTCAGTGACCGTAAATACTTCTGCTTTACCTCTGAGCACTTCATAGAGCTCCTTTATCCATCTGGTATAAAAACCATGAATGATCTCTTCACCACACTGTGAACCATGACTTTATCATCTCTACAAACGCCCATGAATAATCTAAGAAAAGAAAATTCAGTAATTCAAAGCCTGCTGTATCAAAGCACTTTTTCATCTTTTAGCATCTAGTTAATGGCTCAAGAGTATAGCTCAAGGCCACAGTATCTACTCACCCAGCATCAGGCCCTGTATTTGATCCTTAGCAAAAAAAAAAAAAAAAAAAAAAAAAACAAGGGATGTGGGGGTTGGAGGTGGGGGGGAGACAAACTCCAGTTAACCAGCTGGAAAAGCCAGTAAGCTTCTATTACAGGACTGGTTGTCAGTCCAAGCCTAGAGCCCAGGTTAGAGATCCCAGGTGCTTGGAAGGTTAAGATATGACAATCATAAATCCAAGGCCATCCTGGGAGTCAGTTAGGGTTCTACTGCTGTGAAGAGACACCAAGACCATAGCAACTCTTATAAAGGAAAACATTTAATTGTGGTTGGCTTACAGTTCAGAGGTTTAGTCCATTATCATTGTGACAGGAAGCATGGCAGTGTGCAGGCAGACATGGTGCTGGAGAAGGAGCTAAGAGCTTTACATCTAGATTCACAGGCAGCAGGAAGAGACAGTGAGCCACTAGGCCTACTTTGAGCTTCTGAGACCTCAAAGCCCACCCCCAGTGACCCACTTCCTTCAACAGGGCCCACACTCTATCAACCTATGGGGGTCATTTTGATCCAAACCACTATACTGGGCTACACAGGACTTTTAGTACATGTATTGTTAGAACTCCTAGTTAACTGATTATTTATTCCTTAATTTTATCTTTGTTTGTTTGTTCGAGGACAGGGTTTCTCTGTGTAGTTTTGGTTCCTGTCCTGGATCTCACTCTGTAGACCAGGCTGGCCTCGAACTCACAGAGATCCTCCTGGCTCTGCCTCCCAAGTGCTGGGATTAAAGGCATGTACCACTGCCGCCCAGCCCTTAATTTTATCTTACCTTGGAATTTCTCTCTTTAATTAAGTCCTAGCCTTTTCTCTAAGATTCCAGATAATTTTCTTTTCTGCTACAGCAACAAAATGGTCACAGTACTTCACATGACTTCAGTTTATACATTTTGTTTTGCTTATTCACTATCTTAGAGATTGAACCTAAGGCTTTCCACATGCTAGGCAAGTTCTCCACTACTGAACTATATCCCTATCCTCCCTACCCACTTGTTGCGAAGAGGTCTCAATATATTGTCCAGGCTGGCCTCAAACTCACGTTCAAGCGATCCTCCTGCCTCAGCCTCAAGAAGGCAGGACTACAAGCACATAAATAATCTTCCTTCTTCATGCTTCTAGGTATTCCCCAGTCCAATTGAAGTTCCTCTACAACAAAACCCAAGAAGCCGGGTGTGGCGGTACAAGCATTTAATCTTATCATTCAGGAGGCAGGGACAGGTACATCAGCCTGGAATACACAGCCGAGTTCCAAACCAGCCAGGTGTATATAGTGAGACCCTGTCTAAAAAACAAACCAACAACAACAACCCCCCCCCCATAAGAAAACCCCTCGAGGGCACAATAGTACCTACCTTTAACCTACTTTTTTTTTCTCCCCCCAGATAGGGTTTTTCTGTGTGGTTTTGGAGCCTTTCCTGGAACTCTCTCTGTAGACCAGACTGGCCTTGAACTCAGAGATCCGCCTGCCTCTGCCTCCCAAGTGCTGAGATTAAAGGCGTGAGCCACCACCAGCCGGCCTTTACCTATTTCTTACAGAATTATCAAGATGTGTCTGTGTAGTCTTGGTTATTCTTTTGGTTCTGGTTTGTTTGTATTTTAAAGTGTTCCACAGAATCACAAAGCCAGCAGAGTCTTAGTGCCTTTGAATTCTAACCCCAAGCATTTTGGCTACTGCTACACTTCATGAATTGACATAGACTCTTTCTTGGAGTATCTCAGCCTGTCCTACAGTGTTTCTCAGTAGTAGTAGTAGTAGTAGCAGTAGTAGTAGTGAGGCCACTCTACAGATGAGCATGCTGGCACAGTTGTGAAGTGACTGTCAACATCAGAATTGTGTGGTTAGCAATCCAGAAACAGAGACTAAGCCTGTTGATAGTTACTACAAAACTACAGCCTGAGGTAGGCTCCTGAGGATATTCTAAAAAGCAAATGCTAGAGGGAATTCCAATAGTTCTGAAGTGACCCTAACACAGGTTTTGAAACAACACCCCAGCATCTTTGGTCTAAAGATCTCCAAGTGTGGTTTGGAGACAATGACACTGCTCTAACCACTTACCTCTGTTTAAAATTATAAGTAAGAAAAGGCAGGAGTCTGAAACCCACCCTCTAACAATCAAAGCTCCCAGGTGGAATGACAGTGAGGGAGGGAGGGCCCTGGCTGCCTCCAACGGAAAGAATAAAAGGTCGCCGGGAGAGGAAAATGGCTGGGGTTGAGAGAAGAGCAGAAGGAAGCCAGTGTGTGAGAACAAAATCCAAACGAAACTGGAGGAAACTTCAAGACATAAGAAAGACACCAATGGGTCAGGCAGAGTGGCACACGCATGTGATCCCGGCATTCAAAAGACAGAGACAGGAGGATTCCGAGTACATGCACGCACGCACGCACACTCACACTCACACACACACTGACATGCACACTAACCCACTGGAAAAGAGGGTGGGTAAGGATAAGGAAGTGCTTGGGAGGGCTGCATGATCTCCCAGGTCACACAGACAGGGCTGGCTCAGGTGATTCCTGAGTGGTCCATAGGAGCAGAGAGCTCCAGACACTGCAGAGCCCAATTACACACAGCCAAACCTGTCGTCTCAACATATACCTATCTACGGACTTCCTCACCCCAGACAAAGGCAGTACTAACCCCCATGTCACTCAAGCACAGAAAACAAACTCCCTGCACATTTGGCCTCCTCTTGCTAACATAAGAAACTTCCCTAGTCCACAGCCTCGCAATTTTATAGGCCAGATATTAAAAATACAAATTTCCAAATGTGAAGGCAATGTTATCCATCTCTATTCTTTGCAATTCACTTCGTATTTTTTTTTTTTATTCTGTTTGGGGTCCTAACATTTGGTAATGATATTCAAGTACAGAAAACTAAGTTCTCAAAGGAACATTTATGACTTCAGCCTGGTTAGCCGAGAGAAGAAAACTCAGGGGCTGGCTTCATGCATCTAATGGGAAACCCGCCAAGCTAATTCAATGTAGCTTCCTAATCCAAAGCAAGATGTGTAGAAGGGTTAATGTACAGAGAAGTAAGTCAGTGTAGTAATACATATTTCTCTATTTAGTATTTATTTATTTTACTTTTATTTACATATTATTTCATGTTATTTATTTTGGACAATTTCTCCTATGTATTTACGTATTTTGATCACACACATACCCACACATACCCATTACCTACTAAAACCCTCCTTCCTCCCAACTAATCCCCTCTTCCCTTCATGAACACAGACAGGCTCATTTCCTGGAACACAAGACAACTTACCAGTCACTACACCACTCAAGAAAATGTCTCCCGGCGCTTGTTTTATTTCCCTCATTATTATAGTGTGGAGACAGGGTATTCGCAAAAGCCTCTAAATGTTCAACCAAGCAAAGGACATACTGCATTAAATGATTTGAAATCTGTTAAAAAATGAATACACACACACACACACAAAAAAAAAAAAAAATAAACAAGGAGCTGGGGAGATGGCCCAGTGGAGCAGCACTTGCTGCTTACACAGAGGACCCAGGTTAGCGCCCAGGGCTAACAATCATCTGTAACGCCAATTCCAGGGGACCCAATGCCTTCTTCTGGGCCCTATGGGCACCAGACACATGGTGCACATACATACATACATACACATACACACACACACACAGGCAAAGCATGCATGCACATAACAAAACAAAACTAAAACTTTTAAAAATGATAAAGTAAATCTGTTCAAGCTGAGTCTGGTGAGCTCACATCTTAAGAAAACACTGAGGAGGCTGAACATGGAGGGTCACTCAGGAGTCCAGACTAGTCTGGGGTAAATACTGATTTTCGGGACAGCCAGTGGGACCTGTTTACTGAAAAAAGTAACAACTTCAAGTCATTACTTATGGTACTTCTGATTAATTTAGGAAGCAGGTCTTAGAGTCTATGGCGTAGCAAAAAGGCAAACTTCAGTTTTTCCTGACACTTATACATGAATGCAAAACAGTCCAAGGACTTCAAAAACTAACTAGTTAAAAAACAAAACAAAAAAAATCACAAATCCTCATTCCAAATCAAAGAAAATAAAGCCAAATATAACTACAGAATTTTCTTGTTCTACACCTAACCAAGTCTTTTCCTTGTCTCAAACTTGGATAATGTATGCTAATTCACCACACCCAGCAAAGTCATGAATACCTTCTTCATGCATTCCAGATCTATTTCCCCACCCATTCCAATCCCCATCCTGTTCCACCTCTGGTTGAAAAGTCAAAGTGTATTTCCCCATGCTAGCCCAGGAAACAAAACACGGGAATTCCACTTAAACTGAAGGATGTCAAACTCCCAGGCAGGACACCAAAAGGTATGCCCCATATTTGGCCAAAACATTACCAATGTATTATGAACAGAATATGAAACTGTAAATCCGAAAGCTTTAAGCTTATGAAAAACTGGAAGCGTGATTAGGTTTTTAAAGTCTGTTTCAGTATGCTGTCCCAGGAATACTCACGCTCATTCACTCAAGTACCAGTTAACAAATCACTGCTTGGCTTTGGTGGTTTTTGATGCCATATGCTCCAAACACTTTTGCAGAAAGATGGCTGTGGCTTGCTTGAGGCCACAGCAAAAGCAATCTAAGGGAGCAAGGTATCTGTCCCCTACCAAAGTAAGCTTTTCTACAAGCCTTCTCCGAGATAAAACCCTGGAGATCCCACCAGAGCCTCATGTCTGTCTCTTAACGAGCTACATTCCAACCCAAGTCAGCGTTCTAAGTGAGCCCTGAAATCATCTCAACAAGCCACAAACAAGTGAGTGCAACCCAACAGGACAGGTAACAAAGGGAAATAACTTCATTTCAAATATCAGGGGTGTACTCAGTTAATAGTCACAGCCAGCAGTGCTGGTACAAGCCTGTAATCTCCCTACTTGGGAGACCCAAACAGGAAAATTGTGAGTTCCCCAGCTAGTCTGGGCTATACATAACAAGTACCAGGCCAACCCAAACTGCACAGTGAGACCCTGTCTCAAAATGGAAATGTAAAAGCACCTTAAGGTAGCAGCACTGGATTACTGAAATAGAACATTATCGAAAGGGTACTATGAGCAATGTTGTCAAAAACAAAACCAAAGGCAAGAAGTTACCCATCCCATCAATATGTGCCCAATTACAGAAATTTAATATGATCAAATATTTCAGTAGAGAACTCCCAAAAGCAACCAACATGAAGTATTTTTAAATTAATAATTCTAAGCATGTGTGATAACATACGCCTTCAGCACTTAGGAGGCGGAGACCAGAGGACTGCTGCAAAGTAAAGCCAGCCTGGTCTGCACTGCAGGCTCAAGGCTAATAGGGTGACACTGCCCTGAGACCCTGCCTCTTAACAAACAAACAGAACACTCAAAGTAGTTTACAGTAAGCTGAAAGCCTTTGGAGCACTACAAATCTGAGATCTACAGAATTCATTCTATTTCACCAATTTCACCCCAAGAAACTGCTACACACACACACACACACACACACACACACACACACAGAGGAATCTTTCACATTTGATATATGTAAGCCCATAATGGGCCACCAAGAAGAAAGTTCTAATATGCTAATTTAAAAAGACCCATCTGATCTCACACAGATTATGGGATGGGGCTGTAAAATGGTACAGGGGAGGGGGGCTTTTTTTTTTTTTTTTTTTTTACATTCATTACACGTCAACTTCATGATGGCTTCTGTATCTACCTATTTAGAGTAAAATTTTCCATTAAATTTAGAGGTGCAACCAGCTAGCAACCCAGTACACAAACAACCTCAACAGATAGTTAGCTTCCCTCTCCTTGGCATCCCTTCCCCTTCCTCCCCCATCCACCCTCTCAGGAATTAGCCCCATAGAGAAAGCTCCCAGATGTACACAGAGGCAAGTGTAACTCTCGCCTTAAAGTTGTTGGCTTTGTGTTAAATGCACATGTAAGGAGGACTGAAGCCTGACACTGAACTCTTTCTTCTTTGACAGTCATGATTCTACAAGTTAACCCTTAGACCAGGAGTCATAATGCCACATCACCTCTGATTAAAAAGAAAACAAACTACAATGACTGAACACATACATCTGCTTGACATTCTTTTTTTCTTTTTTCTTTTTGTTTTTCGAGACAGGATTTCTCTGTGTAGTTTTGGTGCCTGTCCTGGATCTCGCTCTGTTGGCCAGGTTGGCCTTGAACTCAGAGATCTGCCTGGCTCTGCCTCCTGAGTGCTGGGATTAAAGGTGTATGCTACCACCGCCCGGCTCTCCTTGACATTCTTAATACAATCTTACATTTAAGATTATACGATAGTAACCAAAACTTTTCTCAAATTAAGACAAAAACACACATTTTGACCATTACTAACACAAGAATCTGCCAAAATAAGGTCTCTAGTTAAACCATGTGCAAACCATTTCCTTTGATCTTGACTCCAAGCAACCAAACCGTCTCCAGTATTTGACACTTGAACAAACGTTTGCAGGGTTTCGTTTTCAAGCTTTGAAGGACACAATATTTATAAGTTTGGGAATTAAGTGTTTCTGTAATTTCTCTCCCCAGATTAGACTTGAAATCTCAGTGCACTGCTCCTTAGATATGGCTGTGGTGTCATCTCATTCTTACTTGTCACCTGCAAAGACAGAAGACCCTTTCTGTGTGTGACGATTTCTCAGACAGGGTTTCCCTTGGCCACTTGCATGGTAGGCTTCTAGTGAAAAGCACTGACGGTGGAAACAGTAACAATTCCAGATTTCAAAACGGAAAAAGAGGGAAGACAGATGGCTGAGTCAGCACCAGGAGCTCTTGCAGAAGACCTGAGTTCAATTCCCAGCACACACATGGCAGCTCACAACCATGTGTAACTGCAGTCCCAGGGGACCCAATGCCCTCCTCTGGCCTCTGTAGGCACTGCACACACACATCAAATTAAAGGAGGAGGTCTGAAAGTTTTCAAAGAGAAGCAGATATGAAAATGAAGGGAGGCTAAGAAAGAGAAAAAACCCAGTGCCTCCAGGCCTCAGCTAACTCTTCTGAACTTGGGGCCCTTATCTTCCCACACAATCAAACTAGTTTCCCTAGCCCTCTCTCCCTCCCTTAGGCTCCTCCCTTGTTTATGATCTGAATTTGACTTCTCTGGTAATCACGAGCTTTTCTATAGCAGTTACAACAGGTAGCCACTAAGAGATCGATGTCAGGCTCTCTTAATTACTTCTCAAAGTTTTAACTGGGAAACTCAAAAATGAAGGTACTTCGCGCTTTTTTTTTTTTTGGTTTTTCAAGACAGGGTTTCGCTGTGTAGCTTTGCGCCTTTCCTGGGACTCACTTGGCAGCCCAGGCTGGCCTCGAACTCACAGAGATCCGTCTGGCTCTGCCTCCCGAGTGCTGGGATTAAAGGCGTGCGCCACCACCGCCCGGCTGGTACTTCACTTTTAACAACTTAAAGACGGGGAGAAACATGACTGTAAACAGAAAAATAATATTTTTTTTCTTAAATTGGACCCTTATAAAGTTTCTGGTCTAATCCAAGTAAAGATCCACAAAACCATGACCTAGTTTCCCGATTTGTGAGGAGCAGCAGTCGAGAAAAGCTGTGCAGTCGGGAACTGTCTCTACTCCACCAGGAGACACGAGGAACAGACTCCCCTCTCCTCACTCCTCTCTAACCATGGCTTCACTGTAATCAGATGAAGCTGGGCAGTTTCTCCACGGCTGTTAAGGTCCTAGATATGTCATTAGGATCAGTTCCTAACTTAGGCCACAAAAGGCACACTGTAATTAAGACAAATATCACACATCAAAGTGGAGTCTCAATTCCCAGAGACAGAAAGTCTTGAAACTAAATCACAGTGAGGAAGGGGGCAACCTCGGGGTTTCCACGGGTGGCCAAGTTGGACTTCCTGCACACAGCAGCAATTTTCAGGGGTGTTGTGTTGTAGACCAACAAGACACCAGAGGTTTCACTCTCTACAAATGGGATGTGTTTTCATCCTAACAATTAAAGAACTCACCTAAAAATGACAGAAGTGACATGGATCTGGGTAGACAAGGTCCCTTCCCCCTAGATCTACAAGCTGATTTCTACCTCTCCTCCCCAAGGCATGTAATACCCTATACTTTTCCCATTGCAAGTTACAATCAAGAAGAGACAGAAATTAAAGGTCAAAGATGTTTGACAGTATCTCTCTACTTATAAAATGAAGGGGGTGGGGAAATAGGTTGAAATTCAGAACTGTACTGAATTTAAAAACATAACTATCATTTCAAACATTTTAAATCAGGTGGTCCCCTTAGCCTGTTATAATAAACGATCATACAAGTGTGGTAGCCAGTGTCTTCTAAAAGCTATTTTATCCGTGTTATTTGTGTTAACTGTTTCCTATCCCCCAGCAGGTACCTTTCAAATAAAATCTCCGAGCACTGCTACAACACACTCCTACACTACTGAAACAGCGTCACTGTGTCTACGATGAACGGCTGCTTAGTTTTAGTACATTTGTATACATGCCTTTGTTATACCATAAAAAGGTTGTACTAGCCGGGCGGTGGTGGCGCACGCCTTTAATCCCAGCACTCGGGAGGCAGAGCCAGGCGGATCTCTGTGAGTTCGAGGCCAGCCTGGGCTACCAAGTGAGTTCCAGGAAAGGCGCAAAGCTACACAGAGAAACCCTGTCTCGAAAAACCAAAAAGAAAAAAAAAAAAAAAAAAAAAAAAAAAAAAAAAAAAAAGGTTGTACTGTGGCAACCAGGCCTGAGGGGTACACTGCTGTAAATAACACCAGATACTGAGGAGGCTAAAAGAGGGTCCTAAGTTCAATGCCAGCCTGGGCCACTAAGTGAAACCCTGTTTCAAAGAGAGAGAGACAGACAGACAGACAGACAGACACAGAGAGACAGAGAGGGGAGAAGAAAGAAAAAAAAAAAGTAAATGCAAAGAGGATGGGCTACAGTTCAGTGGTAGAGCACTTGCCCAGCATAAGCCAAGTCCTAGATTCAATCCATAATTGAGGAAGAATAGTACTGCACAAACTATTTGGTCCATCACACACTAGTCAGGCTTACTCTGGTGTTCTGAACATACTTAACCTAGTCAACTGGCATCACTTTGGGTCAACTGGTGTTGTTCTGAGGTTTGGCCTAAACACATCTAACAGCTTTAGTATCTATCAACTGAAACATCTCATTGCTGTACTTGAGCTAGTGGATGATAATATACTATAATGAAAAAGTTATCAAAAATGTCCAACATTGAGCCAATGCAGTATTACAGCTCACATTTATACTATTGAACATTTTATTAACTCATCTAGGATTATAAATTCTTCACAATTGCCATAAATATATTTTGAGGTTGCTAACTTCAACTTAGAATTTCTCATTTTTCAGCCAGGTGTGGTGGCACACACCTGTTCATCTCAGTCCTTGGGCAGCTGACATCTGAAGAGCAGGAGTTTGCTACCATATTCAGCTCCATACTGACTTTGAGGACAGCTTGGGCTATGTAAGACCTAATCTAAAAAAGTAAAAAAAGGAGGAAATGGGAGGAGGAAAGAAAGGGGGAGTACATGGAAAAAGAAGGAATGACTGTCGCGTTTTTTAAGGGAACAAACACCAGTCAGGCTCGTTTGGATCACATCTTTAATCTCAGGAATCAGGAGGAAGAGAAAGGTGGAGCTTTCCTTCAGGGCCAACCTGGTCTACACAGTGAATTCCAGACCAGCAAGGGGTTACATGGAATACCTTATGATTTACTTTTAGGGGCTGGAGAGACGGCTCAGTGGTTAAGAGCACTTGTTCTTGTAGGAGCACAGTTCAGTTCCCAGCACCCACATCTGTAACTCCACCACATCTGTAACACTCACCACCACCATCTGTAACTCCAGTTCCAAGGGATCGGAAGCCTTCTTCCTACCTCTTCAGGTACTAGGCATACGCACAATGTACAAGATACATGCAGGCAAAATACTCATACACATAAACTAAATAAATCTAGAAACAAAACAACCACCAAACAAACCATGAGGGTTAGGAGTTTGATTAAAGGGGTTTAGAAGCAAAAGATAGAAAAAACATTACCACCAAGTTCTCTTTGCCTCACCTCATCTAATCTGGACAAGATGGAGTGTAAAGCATGAAATCCAGCAGTTTTCCTGTTTGCTGCTCCCTTCTCAGCAATTTGGGAATCTCAAACAACTCCAACTTTCCAAAATTTAAAATATTCAGATTAAAATGCCTTATTTTCAATACTCAAATGTTTGCTACTCGACAAGACTAAAATTCAAGCCCCCTAAATAGTTGCACCATTCCCAGTATCTACAACAAAATCAAACCCCTGGGCAAGAAGATGGCCCAGTGGGTGAAAGTCTGACACTCAGTCCCAGCACCAGGACCACTGCGGGTTCTTGAACATTCTGACTCCAGAGCACAACCCACGCTTCCATACATATTCATATACATACTGTGCAGACAAATGCATATGGTAATAAAAATGCTTCAGCACAGTGGGGCAGTGGTGGCACACACCTTTAACCCCAGCAGAGGCAGATGGATCCCTGAGTTCGAGGCTAGCCTGGTTCCAGGACAGCCAGGGCTACAAAGGGGGGGGGGGGGCAAAAAGCTTTAACATGTCTTCTCCAAAAACTATGAATCCTACAGTAATGGCTCATAATAAAAAGCCACCTGGAAGAACTTCCAAACAATTTTAAAAACTATTATAATTATGTTCAAACAACTCAAAGACACAAATATACTCCAAGAGAATTAAAAAAAAGAGAGAGATGAGTGAAATAAGGAAGGCAACTGAAGATGGAAATACAGCTAGAACTGCCGAGGAAAACCCACCCTGAATTTATGCTGAAAAGGAAAACAGTTACATAAAACATTTCACTGCAAAGACTTGCCAACAAAATGGACCATGTGGGAATCAGAGTTGGAGCTAGAAAACGAAGCAGAGCGATTGGATCACTCAATAAAAGTCAATGAGAAATGTTCAAATAAGTTTTAAAAAGATATGGAAAGATCATGGGAAAGCTTTAGGTTATCAAGAAAACACTTAACCTTCAAATTACAAGAAAACAGTTCCAATAAGTCATAGAAGAAAATTTCCCAACTCTAGAGGAAAAGATGCTCATTCAGAGCATACAGAGAGGCATACAGAACACCAAATGGACAGGACCAGAGAAGAAACTCCCAGACATAATTAAACCAGGAAAAGCACAGAATATTTCAGAAAGGTCCTGACCGTTGCAGGAGAGAAAGGCAAGCCTCTTCTGATGGCAGGCCCATCAGGCTAACACCTGTTATCTAACAGAAACTTGGAAAGCCAGCATGGCCTGGAAAAACAGATTCCAAGCTCTCAATGACTATGACTGTCAAACCACATTATTATACTCAGCAAAACTATCTGTTAAAATTCAAAGAAAAATTCAAACTTTCCATGATAAAGTAGACTAAAGGGATTTGTGAACAGGAAGCCAGATCTACAGGGGATACTTAGGTCTGAAGAAGATAAATAAATATACCCAAGAATTCACAAGGACCAGACAATGTCAGGACACTTACCAAGAGGTCTGAGCAAACACCACAAACCATCAAAATGACAGGAATTAATACACATCTCTCAATAATAACTCTTCACATTAATTGTCCTAATTCCCCAATAAAAGATACAGACTAGATTAGAAAATGGGCCATCTATATATAGAGAGACAGACAGATAGATTGCTGCCTCCAAGAAAAATACCTCAATACCAGCTTAGACTCAAAGGATAAAAAGGGTATTCCAGGCAAACAGAACTAAAAAAAGCAAGCATAATTATTTTATGAAAACTAATCAGAAGGGATAAGGAAGGTCACCTCATATTCACTGAAGGAACAATCTACCAAAAGATACTACAATTCTAGACATGTACAAACCAAACACCTGCATACTCCATTAAAGACATACGACTTACCTAAAACCACTTAACTTCAACACAGTAACTGTGAATGACTTCAATCTCATTCACACCAATAAAAAGGTCATCTAAGATAAAAACTAAACCGAGAAACATTAAATAACACTCTATCAAATAAATGGATCTAATAGACATCTACAGAACATTTGTAGCCATTAAGGTTTCTTGGGTCCCGCCTGACCCCCACGGACCCATAGACACATAAAATTACTCAAGAGACTTAATATTATTTATAACTGCTCGGCCATTAGCTCAGGCTTCTTACTGACTAGCTCTTACACTTAAATTAACCCATTAATTCTTATTTATGTTTAGCCACATGGCTTGGTACCTTTTCTCAGTTCTGCCTTGACATCTTGCTTCCTCTGTGTCTGGCTGGTGACTCCTGACTCAGCCTTCCTCTTCCCAGAATTCTCGTCTGTTTGCCCTGACTATACTTCCTGCTTGGCTACTGGCTAATCAGCGTTTTATTTATCAACCAATCAGAGGAACACATATTCACAGTGTACAGAAAGACATCACACAACAGAACAATCCACCCAAAAATTAATGAAAAATATGGTTTCTGAATAAGAAATGTCCCTGTGTTTAAATACCTGGTCCCTGTGGTGGTTTGAATGAGAATGGCCTCCATAGGCTCATACATTTCGCAAGGGAGTAAAACCATTTGGAAGGTTTAGAAGGATCAGGAAGTATGGCCTTGTTGGAGAAATTGTCACTGCAGGTGGGATCTGAGGTTTCAGAGGCCCGTGCCAGGTCCAGTGTCTGTCTATCTGTCTCTCCTTGTCATGGTGTCTCTTCAGAGCAATAGAATGGTGACTAAGACAGTTCCTCAGCTGGTGGTTTGGGGAGGTTATGGAACCTTTAGGAGGTAGAAGCCTTTCTGGAGGAAGGATGTTACCAGGGGTGTGCTTTGAAGGTTTATGCCTTACCCCACCTCCTGTTCTCTCTTCCTGTTTGTAGACAAAAAAAGTCATCAGTCAGCTTCCTGCTTGCTCCTGAAACACTAGCTTTACCTAACTGCTGACCTTCCTTTCCTTCTGCCACTGTAGGCCAAAGCAAACCTATCCTAGTTTCTATCACTGTGATAAACCAACAAGTGAAGCCCACAAGAGAAGACAAAGAAAGGAACTCAAGCTAAGAACCTGGAGCAGAGACAATGAAGAGATGCTGGAGCCTCCCACAGCAAATATTAACAAGAAAAATGCCCCCACCAAGTTGCTTATAAGCCAATCTGATGGAGGCATTTTCTCAGTTGAGGCTCCTTCTTTGAGGATGCCCCTAGCTTGTATCATAGTGACAAAAAACTAACCATCACAAAACCCTTTCTTCCTTCATTCCCCTTTGTCATATTTTCACAGCAATAGAAAAGTAACCACTGAGAATACACATTCTCTCTGCAGCGCTTCCTCCAAAATCAATCATAGATTAGGACACAAAGCAACTCTTAAAAAACACAGGAAAAGGTGGTAGTGGCTCACATCTTTAATCCCAGTACTTGGGAGGCAGAAGCAGGTAGACACCTCTGTGACTTCAAGGCTAGCCTGGTCTACATAGTGAGTTCCAGGAGAGCTAGGGCTACACAGAGAAACCCTGCCTCAAAAATAGTAATAATAAAAGAAATAAAAATTAAAAATCAACACAAAGCATAGAACTCAGGAGGCAGAGACAGGCAAATCTCTCTGAGTTTGAGGCCAGTCTGGTCTACAAAGTGAGTTCCAGGACAGCCAAGGCTACAAAGAGAAACCCTATCTAGGGGGCAGGGAAGAAATCAGTACAAAGAATCAATGAAATAAACTGGATGTTTGAAAATATTAAGATTAAGAAATCTTTAGCTCAACTAGTCAAAATTCAAAAAGACAAAAATTAATACAATTAGAGGTGAAAATGGACACATTATAAGAGATACTGCGGAAGTTCAGAGAACCCTTAGGACAAACCTAAAACTTAACATTACACTAATCTGAAAGAAATGGATGAATTTCTAGATGCATATGACCAAAGTTAATTCAAGATGAATAATTTAAACAGACCCACACAGAAACAGACTAGTGGGATTAAGAGGAAAGCTACTCTGCCCAAAGCAATCTACTGATTCAAAATTTCAAAGCAACTCTTCAAAAAAACAATCTCAAAACTCATACAGAAATACAAAGGACCCAAGATCGCAAAAACATTCCTCAGTAATAAAAACACTGAAGCTCTGATTTCCAGTTACAATACAGTGCTACAGCAATAAACAACACAGCACTGGCAGACAGACAGACAGACATTGATCAGTACAACAGAATGTTCCTACAGCCAAATAGTTTTCGACAAAAAGGTCCAAAGTACACACTGCAGAAAACTGGATACTAAATGTAGAAGAATGAAACCAGATTCTCTCCTCTGAGTCCGCCCACTCAAAACTCAACTCCCAATGATCAAGGATCTCAAAAATAAGACTGGATACCTGAACCTCTTAGAGAGGGAAGTAGGGACTATGTTTCATCTTAAAGGCCCAGGAAAAGACTTTCTGAACAAGACCCCCAGTAATGTAGGTATTAAGATCAACAATTAATAAATAAAGATTCTACGCAGCAATGGACACCATAATTCCAGGAGGCAACCCAGGAAATGGTAAAAAAAAATAAATAAATTAATTAACAGCTATAAAACTGACATAAGGTTAGTGTTTAGAATATACAAAGACCCAACCAAACAACACCCCCACACAAAAAAAAATCCTAAACACAGAAACAAAACAAAACACATAAAAAACTGGGGCATGGAACTAAACAGAGTTCTGGGGAAAAAAAACAGATGTACAATACTCTTAGTCATTAAGGAATGTAAAATAAAACTACTTTGAGATTTTCATCTCACTCCAATCAGAACGACTAAAATGGAAAAAATATCAGTATGCATATGTATTGAATATAAATATTAGCATGCAGACTGACAGTGTATACTGCAGCTGGGTGTTAGGGTGCACAACTTTAATCCCAGCACTTGGGAGGCAGAAGCAGGTGAATTTCTATGCATTGGAAACCAGCCTGGTCTACATAGTTCCAGGCCAGCCAGGGATATATAATGAGACACTGTCTTAACAACAACAACAACAAAAAGGCAGAATATAAAACTGGGACATCAGCTATGGCAATGAGTGTGGTTCTTCCTCAGAAAGCTAGAAATAGATCCACCATATCTAATCTTGCTATCCCAATTTTGGGCTTATTCTCAAGCCGTCTATATCCTACTAGAGACATTTGCTCATCCACGTTCACTGCTACTCTATTCAACAACACCTAGGAAACAAAAAACAGCCATAGTATCCATAATAAATGATGCAAATACACAATGAAGTATCATTCAGCTATAAAGAAAAATTAAATTAGGAAATTCACAGGTAAATGGATGGACCTGGAAATAACCATTCTGAGTGAAGTAACCCAGATACAGAAAAACTGAATGTTCTCTTTCATATGTGATGGCTGGCTGTGAAGCTTTAGATATGTTTAAATGGGAAATTAAGGAAATCAGGAAACCAGCAAGGGGCCATGAAGGTCTGGATTTTAAGAGAAGGAAATAGAATGTAAGCTGCATGAAGGCAAAAAGGGAATTAACGGGAGGATTGTATGAGGTGGGATGGTAGGGCAAGGTAGAGGAGGGAGCATGGGGAGGGCTAACACTAAAGACATTTGAAAAAGCCACACAGAAACTATTATAGCCGTTTCCTAAAATATATACATATACACATACAAAAGGCGTTTAAATATTATCTTCCTGTAACAGGGGAGGGTGGCACAATGCCTTTCCTAGATACCATAGGCTATCAAGTAAGAAACCCATTACCAGGTATGGATTGCCTCATTTCAAATCGTTGGTCAGCAGGGTACCATAAATGCTCCTCGAATTAAATCAAGAGACTATAGCTATTGCCATTGCTCTTAACTACCATCAAGAACTTGACAGTAAGACCCTATTGCTAAGGATACTAGATATCTAAGTCGTAGGATGTGGAGAAATCAAGTTAGATGCTTCATTCCTACTGTTAGCCTTCATAGTGCTGGAAGAGTCTATGGACACTTTTAGGGGAGAAAAATCATCTATATTCATACTTAGCTGTGAATCCTCAAAGCTAAAACCATGATTACCCTAGCAAGATCATGCCCACTGGTGCAGTAATGGCCTAACAGTATGAGAGTAACCAACCACACACTTTCTAACTGGACTTAAAGCCCACTTCTCAAAATCAAACGGGTGCCTAGTACTATTTACTGGGCCAAATCCCATGGCTGGCTAGGTCATTAACTCTAGTAGAGAAATCTAGAATTATTATACTAAATTAACATACTAATAAACTGTCCCCTAAATTATCTTAATAACCATAGATTAGTTCACCTCTCCACACTCACCACAGTAGCCTCTTTTTGTAGTAGATTGCAAAGACCCACAACTAGTCAGCGTACAGAGAACTAAGACTCAGGAGTGCTCAGCTCTAAATGGGACATCTAAATCCAATCACAACCAACACCTCCAAGAATCCTCTTAGAAGAAAGGGCAGAAGGACTTTAAAGAACCACAGGTAGCAGCCATCTACAGCAAAAGAGTATTTGCTGGGCATGACCGAGGCAGGGCACCCATGAACTCACAGTGGCTATGACTGCATGTACAAGACTTGCCCAAGGTCAAGGCAACAAAACCCCAACATGGCTGTGGGAGTGGCTCATAAAGACCCACTGAGAAGCTATCGACAGCTGATCCCGACTAGGGGAAGAAGAGTCCGTTTTCTTCAGGGATGTGGCCCTAAGAAGCTACCCATGCTCTAGACAGTCCTACACTCATGCACATACAAACAGCATTAAGTAGACTCAGTGCATCTAACACCACAGCACATGAAGCTGGGAGGGTCAAAGTGTTGGGGCCATAGAGGAAGAACTGGAGGAGAGGAGATGGAAGGTGGATTTGATCAAAACATATGCATGTATGAAAAATCCTCAAGCAATAAACATGGACGGTCCTTCCTGCTGAGAAAAAGTTCACAGGTGAAGCGTAACAGAATAATAGTCTTATGTTTTTCAGATCTGACATCTGTTTTCTGTTGTGGAGACTTGGGGGGTGGGGTGCCTTGCTATGAAGCTTGTGTCAAATTCACAGTCCTCTTGCTATGGTGTCCCAAGCGGGGATAGGTACAGGACTCCAATCTCTAAACTGTTTTAGCATTTAACAGATAAGACACACACTTAGCTTGGGTCTCCTGACTCCACCCCTCATTCTCTTCATCTATCCAGGTAGTCAACATACTGCACCTCTGAGGGATTTGTCTGAATATCAAAATGGCTTTAAGGGAACTTCAGTGACCACAAAAAGCAGCAGCAGCAGCAGCAGCAGCAGCAACAGATACTAGAAACAGGAGCTGGGGAGGTGGCTCAGAGGTTAAGAGCAATCACTGTTCTTACTTAAGAGCAATCATTGCTTTTGTAGAGAACCAGGGTTTGGTTACTAGTACCTAGATCACGGCTCACGACCACCGAGCAATCACTGTTCTTACTTAAGAGCAATCACTGCTTTTGTAGAGAACCAGGGTTTGGTTACCAGTACCTAGATCATGGCTCACAACCACCTGTAACTCCAGTTCAAGGGTATCCGACACCTCTTCTGACCTCCATGGATGCCTACACACAGGTGGTGCACACGCACACAAAATGAAATAAAGGAAAAACTAGAAGCAGGAAAAGTACCATCACGTCCTCTCCTCAGTCTCAGAAGAAGGGCTTCTCTGAAGTCAAAGGTTGAGTGGGCACAATACAGCAGCCATCCTCCCCTCCCAGTCAGCTGTCTGTAGCTACTCACCCATAAACTAAAACACTAATTTGCAGACTAAACATACATTTGAAGACATTTAAAAATGCACTATTATTTTATTGATAAAATTAAAGAAATTTCACTCAAAATTAACAAGTGAGCTATTTCATTAAAAAAAAAAAAAAGAAACCCCAAACCTTCTTTAATAAATCTTAAATCTTACAGTCAAATTTGTTGTTGCTGAAGCAGTGTCTCAAATACCCCAGGGGAGATATGTGCCAGGAATGTCCTTGAACTTAGAATCCTCCTGCCTCCACTTCCCGCATGCTATGATCACCAGCAGGCACTGCACATAGGAGTAAAATCAAGGCTCTCTTGCACTCAGGGCAAGCACACTGCCATCTTAGCTACACCCTCAGCCCTAAAGCATTTTTTGAAGTGTTCCACCAAAACAATCAACAAGAGTCAACTCAAAACCACCACTTAAAAAAAAAAAAAAAACTACTACTCACAATGCTACTTCCCAAGCTTACAAAGTCTTCTATATGAGGAAACAGGTCATGGACATGAAGTTTCATTGTTTACAAATACTGTGCTGTTTAAAACATTCCAGGTTTTCCAAGTTTTAGGTTCCACTCGTGTGTTACTTAGGACAGTTCTAGCTGATATCAAAATAAAGAGACCAGGAAGACGTTGGTAAGTGCTTGCTTTTGAAAGCCTGAGAGCCTGAGTCCTGGTTACCGGCACCAACTTTAAAAGCCTGTGTCTTTGCAGTTTACTTGCGGGAGGCAGACCCCCTGGAGCTCATTTCAGGCCAGTCTGGCCAAATCTCTAAAGGCCACAGTAAGAGACCCTACTGAGACCCTATCTTGAAAAATAAGGTGGAGAGAGGCTGAGGAAGGCATCCAAACCATGCATACCAGCTAACAAATGTGTGTTCGCACACACAATATCAAGACAGATGTCACTTACACACCATGTCCACAAACAGGAAAAGTGTATGCTCAATGCTTTACCAAACATTAAGTATTTTGTTTTTTCTTTCATTTTTTTTGACTTAGGTGGCCCAGGCTGCACTATGGAGATAGGCATGACTTTTAACTTATGATCCTCTTGCCGCCAACTGCTGAATGCTGTAACATCAAGCATGTAATACTATGCCAAGTTTTAAATGTATAACTTACTCTCCAATTGTGTATACAAATATGCATCATTTCCCTGTGTAGCTGAGGACTACAGACAAGCACTAGAAATGATGGCATGTACCACCACACCCTGTTTATACAGCGCTAGGGAGTGAACCCAGAACCTCCTGCATGGTAGGAAACCATTCTACCAACTGAACTACATCTCCGTTTCTAAAAATAAAGTTTTTGGACACTAACAGCTCTCCAGTTATTTTGTCCTTTGTAAAAAGACTTTCAAATTCTCAGTCAAGTCCCAGGAAGTGCACCACAAAGCACAGTTTAATTAATGATTCAGCCTAATTCCCAAAAACTAATCAGAGGAAATACTCTGTTTCAAAGCTACTTGTCCATAGCACTAGGCCAGTTAAGTTTGGGTTGATTTGCATTTTAGAATCCGATTTTAAACCATAATATAACTTCTTCCGTTTATGAGTTTTCAGGGTATCTTTCAGATCTGAGAGTGAAACTTGGTTTTAACAAGTATCGTAACTCATTCTTATGAAAGCCTTAAACAGAAGACTAGTTATGAGTTACAAAGGTTCAGGTTTCTTCTTAAAATACCCCGTTACTCAGACTGAAAACGCATTTGCTACAGTTTAGCTTACCCGGACAGACTTCTTACAGTCAAACATCTACTCCTTTGAAAACACAGTGCCTTGCTCCCCACCCTAACACTTGCTAGTTACTCAAGTAACAGTGGCTAGACCTTCACTTCGGGAGGGCCCTTAATTCATGCTTAACACATTTCTTAGCGCCAATGAGAATTTTTTTTAAATACGTAAATAATTACACTTGAATTATTAAGAAATCAGAAGAATGAAATAAAATAGCTTAAAATGTGACCCGACTATTTTTCTAAAAACTAATTTTAAAATTGTTACCGTTCTAGTTGAAGAGTATCTTCACAAGCCATCTAAAAGGCAAAACTAAAAATATCCCCAAACACTGCCTGTACCTTTAAAGTAAGGCACTCAAACTGAAGTAGGTTGTATCCCTTTCCAAGAACATTAAAGAATGGTGTAAGAACATTAAAGAATGGTGTAAGTACACACTGTACTTTAGGTGCCCAAAGGGTTTTAGATTTTTGTTGTTTTGTTTTTAATGACAAATGCTTTGTGTAACAGCTAAAGTTTCATAGGTAAGTAAAGCAGTCAAGTACTTACATTCAAATGTTAATTAAAATTGGATTTTAAAGACAACCTCTATGTTTGTGAATTAGAGTATCAGAAATAGGTATTTTACTTTTTGGAACACTTGGTAATATGCATGTCAGGCACAGTAGATATCTTCAAAACACACTGTGGCAAAACTAAAACCACCCCTGGCTCTTTCTCCAAGAACTTTCATATGATGTGAGTAACTTGACCTTTTAGATACTTTAACCACGGGGATGACAGAGTATGTAAAAGCACCTTGCTGTAACAATCACGAAGCAAAGACTCTGCTATGCTGTGCAGTCAAGACCGGGAGAAAAAAAAAAAACTAAACTAAAAAATGTTGTGTTAAACTGGAGAGGAGACTCTTAAGATCTATTATGTTCCACCAGTGACGCTGAGAAACTGTCAGCCAAGGGTGACCGCCGCGAGAGTGACCCCTGTGTAATATTCCAATTCTCGCCTCCAAAAGGCCCCGGCCCCTATACTACCTCCCACCACGGGGCAGGTAGTCCAACTCTTGAGTCACCTCGGTCTCTCCCTGCCACCTCTAGAAAGGTAAACAAGGACCATAAGCACCTAAATTTGCAAATCTGCAATCCTCCACCGAGGCAGAAGGTCCTCGGCAATTCCCTAAGCGGGCATCCCACTTAAGACTTCCACCAAATACTCAAAGTTCCCAGCCTTGCCCCTCGTGGGTAGCTCCAGGCTTTATGGTTAGAGAAAGTACTCGCAAACACCCATGCATAATCTGGTCACCCGTAGCAGCTTCTCGGCTTCCAATTAAAAAAGCACCCCTCCCCAAGCAAGACCAACTGTGGCAGCACTTCCCTGACTACTAAACTGTAGCCTCCCAGGCTGGAGGCACTGGCCCTTTAAAGGCTCTAGCTTCCTGTACACGCGGTCCCTCCCACCCCGCCCGCTCCCGCCCCGGCCAAGGGTCACACTTGAACTTTAGGCTGCCCAGAGCCTAAAAGCCGTGGCCGCCCCCTTGCACGCGTCGGACACCCTACCCAGGGAGTAGGAACGCTCGACCACCTGCTCAGGTCACTTTGGCTAAAACCCAATTCGCTCCGGCCTCGGGAACCTTGGGCAGCTGCCGGCCCGCACCTAGCTCGGCCAGCTGCGCGTCTTTGGCCATCCCAGCGGCAGCCGGAGTCCCCAAGGGTGCGTGTGCGTGAAAAGGGGACGTCTCCAGGGCTCCTCCGGGGAAACCTTGGCGGCCAAAGGCTGGGAGAGTGGGTGCGCGTGTGGGCGGAGAGCAGCCGCCCGAAGCCTCGCGGGTTCGGGGTGTCAAGGAGGAGAGCGCAGCGAAGTGAACCCCCTCCGCTCCAACAACGAGCTAACTTTCACGCCTGCCAGATGCGGATGGCGTTCCCCTTTAGTTCCCAAACAAGCCCTTTCCGGGTCCCACTGAGAACTCCCTGGCGTGCACTTGGTCCAGCGCTCCAGGTCTCCGAGAAGCCCCCGGCCAGCCACACCTGCCGTTTCTCACCCGCTCTCCCCGCACGCCCTGCCATTTCCGGGGGGGGGGGTCCCCGCAAACCGCACACCTGCCGACCCCCTCCGCCCGCCCCCACCACGTCCCCCAGGGCCACCCCCGGGGCCGTTCACCTTCCAGCCGGCCGAGCTGTTGCTGTCGCCCTTATCCTTGAAGTAGGGCACGCTCTTCACCATCCACTCGTAGATCTGCGACAGGGTGAGCCTCTTCTCGGCCGAGCTCTCGATGGCCTTGGTGATGAGGTCGGCGTACGACAGGTTGCCCCACGCGTTGCGGCGCGACGAACTGCTCTTGCGCGGCTGTCCCGCCAGGGGCCCCGCGGCGGCGGGGGGCACGGGCGGGGGTTGCGACAGCGGCCCGCCGGGCGGGGGTTGCTGCGGTGGCGCCGGGTGCACGCAGCCCGCCTCGGGGCCCTGGAAGTCCCCGCGCAGGCCCCTGCTGGCCGCCGCCGCCGCCGCCGCGGCCACGCAGCCGGGCGCCCGCGCGAAGTCCTCGCTCTCCCCCAGCAGGCTCAGGTTGCTCATAAAGTCGCCGCTGACAGCGGCCGCCGAGGCCAGGTTGGCCGCGGCGTCGGGGTTGGTGGCCGCGCCGCCGCCCGACGGCGCCGGGCTGGAGGTGGTCGAGTTGGACTGGGTAAACTCCGGCCTGGGCAGCGGCCAGGTGCAGGAGCGCTGCCGAGGCAGCGGCTCGAAGTCCGGGTCGGTCTCCACCACCTGGGGCGCTTCGGCCATGGTGACCCCCCGCCCCTCCCCCCACCAGCAGCCGAGAGTACCGGGAGACGCGGCCGCCCCCCGGGGGCGCGGGGCGGGCGACCGGAGGGAGAGGCGCTCCGAGATTGGGGGAGCCCCCCGCGGTCAGCGGACGCACGCCGGGGCGAGGCGCGGCGCGGCGAGGACGGACGGACGCGCCCAGAACTTCCACTTCGCTGGGTCACCACAGGCGTCCAGGAGCCTCCGACTTCGGCGGCTCGCACCGGGGCACGGAGCAGGCCGCGGGGCCCGGCAGCTCGGGCGCCAGGCTCCCGCTGACAGGGCCGCGGACTCCAGAGCAGACGGGCGGACGCCGCGGGCCGCTCTCGCCCTCCTCTCTCCTCTTCCCCGCGGCCGCGCGACAGCAGCGCTGCTGCCTGTTGAATGTGGCGGCGGCGAGGACTGCAGCGACTCCGCAGCCGCCTGACTTACGAGCTCCGCACAGGCTCCCCGCCCGCGGCGGCGCGCGCGCGCCCCGACCCGCCCCTGACTGGCAAGCGGCGCGGCCAATGGGCGCGCCGCATCCCCGCCGAGCTAGCCAATGAGCGCGGGCCTGGGCGGGAGCTGCTCTCCCTCGGGAGGCGGCAGTGAGGTTGGTGGGGGGTAGTGGGGTGTTTTTCTTTCTCACACTTTTTTTTTTTCCCTTTTTTCGATCTCCGTTATTATTTTCTGTAATTCTCAAGTGTTTCTGAGTCTCTCGCCTCTCAGAGTTCGGATTGCCAGGAGGCAAAGCAGCGTGGAGGCGGCGACCATACTTTTGTTTACTACGCGGAGTGCAAACGAGTACTCCTCCTCGGAGCCCAAACCCGGGCTCCAGGGGTGGCGCGGGGCCACTGCGCGCTCCCGGACGCGACGTGGGCGGCGGGGCGCCTCGTGGATTCCACTAAGCCCGCTCCGCCCACGCGTCTTCGCGGAGCTCTGGGGAAGTCGGTGGGGTTTGTTTTGGAGGAATGTTTTCCTAAGCTGGCATCTGTCCGGGCCGCCGCGGGTTCGGAGATCTTAGAGTGGAGAGCCCTGGCTCTGCGGCTCCGGGTCCCCCTTCCCACAGTACCCTTGCACACCTGCAAGCTGAGACACTCTGCGGTTCGGTCCAGCCCCCAGCCGCCAGTCATCCTGAACCCAAGAGAGGTGCGGCTCCGGGAGAAGACACGACTGTTGCACAAGCGCACAGATCCAGTAGCGCCTCGGATCTGAAGTCGGCTGTGGGAACCGCTTTCCTGCCACGGGAATCTCACTGTGCCCCGGGAACCCGAGTGGTGGCCAAAGGGTCAGGGGAGCGTTTTAGAGACAACCTTGTCACTTTATTACCCCTCATTAAGTTTAACTGGCTGCTTATTTCTTTTTTATTTAGAGTGGAAGCGATGAGGTGTTGAGTGAAATCGAAAAAGACCAGACCCAAGTGTTGGGGCACAGCCCCTCCCCCCCAGGGTCTTTTAAGCTTCCTGCTTCTGCGCCATCAGCCTGCTCCCACCTACACCTCACTTTTCCCTATGTGAGCTCCCAGATCCGGATATCTAGTACAGGCTCAGCAGGGCCAAAGGTAGAAAGATAATGATCTTTTCATCTTACAGAGTGGAAGAAAATGTTTCCTCGCTTGGGTTTCTGATTTGCTTTCTCTTTTAAAAAGAAATGTGGATGTCTTTTCTTTTCATGAATGGGAATCCTTAGAACTGAAGATGAATATTAGAGTTTTAAATGTTTCCAAAAGGACAGCTCCTAATTTCCTGTTGCTGTTCTATTTCACTCTTCTTTCTTACATGGAGTTTTTCTATTTGAAAGGAAGCATCTAAAGAAAACCAGGTTCTTACAAAGGCTAGAACTATGTAGAGATTTGTTCCTTCCTTTGTCTCAAGCACCTCTCTAGTCCAGGCCCATATTTCTTCATAATCCCTTTATCGCAATGGCTTCCTATTGATTCGAAAGGAGATGTGGGTGGAGATTCCTGAACCAGGACGGGGGTTGGTTGTCACCTCTTCTCCTGGATTATAAATTTTGGCAGGTAGGGTCTTCTTTGGCAGCCCCTGGGAGACTTGAGTAAACCAGTGAGCTTCAAAGGACCACAAAGAACAAGTCTTTGCTACTCCTTCCCTTTATAATCACAGTCTGCCGAGATGGGCCCACATTCAGACAGCCGCACCCTGCAAATAGAATGAGTACTAGTGGATCATGCCTGGCCATGAAATCCAGCTGTGCATTTGGCCTTAACCTTATCTCTATTCCAGTTTCTCGGGGACTTGTTTCTCAGGGATAAGAGCATTTGGTTAAAGGAGTTTTCCTAAAGCTTTCCCCAAATTTTCAAATTCTCTAAGGCCACTGTCCCCAATTGTTCCTTTAAATGTCACAGTCTGGGCTAGTGGTAAAGCACAGGCTTAGGATGTGTGAAGCCCTGAGTTTAATACCCAAGGCCCAAAAGGAAAAGAGTCAGAGAACCTGGACTGTCAATGTCGCTAATACAAAGGTCAAGAAAATAAAAATGTGTCTTAAAAGGTTGATATAGATATAGATGATTATCCTATGGTTGTATCAAAACATCCGTTTACTGAAGCACGGGGCATTGCTAACATCTCACTGTTTCCTGTGTTTACCTGGCACAAACTATTCTGTAAAGAAAAACCTGTGTCACTGGCATGTCACATCCTCACAAGTGTGAAGTGTGCAAGAATAGGCGTCCCTGCAAGAGCAGATGTGTGCTTTGGGAATCCTGAAAGAAACAGGCAAGGTCTCCTTGATAAAAGGTATCTCTAGTTAAACTTCCTGTTCTGATAGCCCTACAGAACGTTACATTTGAAAGTTAGCTTGGAGATTATCTCTGATCTCCTTTAATTAATAAATAATAAGACAAGACACTTAGAAGGTAGTAAGTGCCAGGGCAGGGCGAGGGCTTCAGTCTCTGGCTTTCCCATCAATATCCTCAGCGCCCCTGCAAAGAAGCGCCAGGGCCCTGTAATGCCAGTCTGTGCATAAACACTGCGGCTTGTGTGTGTGTTCTTCCTGCCAGCCGGGCATCATCGTAACTTTAGCCAAATGAATTCCACCAAGAGGAGTGATTAAGAACACTGGGCTTGTGACAGAGCCAGATCAGGGAGTGCCTGCTGAGGACACACGGTGCCCTGGGTTCCAACATCAACTCCAGGAGGTAGCACACACCAGTAACCACAGCACTTCAGATGTGGAAGCAGGAAGGTTGGAAGTTCGAGGTGAGTTCCAAGCTAGCCTGGGCTACATGAGATCATGCCCCCTCCCACAGAGAGAGAGAGAGGATTAAGAAAGCAGGGGGGAGGTTACATACTACAATAAAAGGTGTTTTGTGAAAAATGTCAACTTGCTGGGCACAGTGGCGCACGCCTTTAAGGTCAGCCCTCAGGGAGGCAGAGGCAGTCAGATCTCTCAGAGTTCTAGGCCAGTCTGTTCTGCATAGTGCATTCATTCCTGGCCAGCTCGGGCTGTACAGTGAGGGCTTGTCTCAAAAACTAGCAAACAAATAAATAAAGTCAATGTTTTAGCTGGGAGCTAAGGGCCCCAAATCCAGAAATTGATAAAGCTGAAACAGGAGATTCTTCTCAAGTTTGAGGTCTCCTGGGCTACAGAACAAGTTAAAGTCTGATTACAATAAGACTTCAAAAGACGCTGTCTCAAAATCACAAGGGGCTGGGGATGCAGCCTAGTGGTGGAGATCACCATCTGAGGCCCTAGGTTTAATCCCTTGTATTGGAAGGAGAAAAAGAAAAAGTGGAAATAAGAAGTGACTAAAATACAGTTACCGGGCTGTGAGTATAGCTCAGTAGTATGTATATTCAGTGACTCACGTATGAGACACTGGCCTTAATCCCTAGCGTTGCCATAAAATAAAAACATTTGAGATGCTATCCCACAACGCCGGTGACATAACCTTTACCAGTCCGGGAAGTCCTCCTGTCACCTGAAGATGTCATGCTCAGTTTAACACGGAGCCTTCACCTTTCAAATCAGGGAACAGCAACACTGAGAAGTTAAATGGTCTGCCTAAGTTCTGTGCAGTGAGCAGGGCTGGGTGTGAAATTCAGATTTCCTCTTGTCCAGGCGAACACTCTGCTTTCTGTTCCACTACTGGTGATATTACCTGGGGGTCTAAGACCATCTGATGACATTTAACCTCTTTTAAATAGTAGGCCCTTATACTATTTTTTTTTAAATAAACAAATGCTGATCTCCAAACTGCATGCAGGTTAGAATTTTTAAAAAAAATTTTTGTGACATTGAAGACTCATAGTGTGGCCATAAAAATAATAGAGAGCACGTGAAACTTCCAATTCTCATAGTGCCACAAATCTGAACCTTGCATTCATTTTGAAACACAATGTGTTTTCACTATTTTATTTCTGTTTCTTGTCATATTAAAGCTTTTTACCATGCTTTTCCCCAAAGTGGGACATGTGTATTAAATAAGAAAACGTTGCCGTGTAGAACCCAGATGGCAGTGCATTCTTGGCAGAGAGGAGGTTTGACAAGGCATTTTACTTGGAGAACTAGTGTGCACGAATGTTTGAGTTAGAACGTAAGAAATCAATGACTGCTTTATAATATCGGTCCATTTTCTTTTCTTTGTTTTTCTAGCCTAATCGTCCTGTTTTTATAGCATTCTAGCCCTGACAAGGGGGTCAAATGTGATCGCAAACAAATGACCGAGTCCAGGATAGTAGTAAACACATGACTGAAAAAGAAACTACTAGCATTTTCTTTTAACACGTGTGCGCGTGTGTGTGTGTGTGTGTGTGTGTGTGTGTGTGCGCGCGCGCGCGTGTGTGTACATGTGTACTCACGAGCTCACATAACAGGAAGTGTGTGGAGGTCAGAAGCCAACTTTGATTCCTTTCTCTCATTCTAGCTTGTAGACCCTGAGGATCAAGTTCAGCTCCTCAGGGTTGGCGACAGGAGCCTTGACCCACTAATCATGTTGCTGCTGGTCCTACTGCTAGCATTTTTTTAGGGACTAACCATATTGCTTGTTGTTTGTTGATTTAAAGAAATAATAATAATAATAATAACAAGAGGCAATGGCTGTGTAGTTAGTTAAGAGTGCATGTGTTTTTCTATAATGTGTAGATGACCTGTGTCAATGAAGATGTAAAAATGGGAGACAAGAGATTATCAAATTTCAGGGGCTGGAGGAATGGCTGAGGTTAAGAAAACTGAGCGCTCTAGTGGAGACCACATGGTGGCTCACAAGGAACGATATGTAAATTGAATTCCAGGGGATCCGACGCCCTCTATTGGCCTCTGCAGTTGCTAGGCGTGAACGTGCCTCCGAGACATACATGTAGGCAAAACACCCATATATATTAAAAAATAAATAAATAAATAAATAAATAAATAAATAAATAAATAAATAAATAATTTAAACAGACAGGGAGGAAGAGATTTTTAAATATTGGATCTGGCTGACTCAGAGGGCCCACTCTTATGTAAAGTCCCCGTGCCAGAAAATAAAGAGAAAAATATATATCTCTTTCAGGATAGCATGTGATGAATACAACTTTTAAAAACACATGGAAACACTCTGTATTGTAAGGGTTAACATTTACTTACTATTTTTGGTTTTGAGGCAGGGTCTCCTGTAGACCAGGCTGATCTTACACTGTAGCTGAGGGTGACCTTGAACTCCTGATTCTTCCTCCTCTGTCTCCCAAGAAGGCAGGGAATACAGGGTTCCTGCTGCACTGAGGTTTAACATTTAAAAATGAAATTTCTAATTAGCAGATGACTGAGAGAGCGCCTGGAAAGAAACTAATTTGTCTCAAAAGATGCCATATGTACTTTAAATAAGCTTATGTTTCAACAACAAACAAAAACCAGGGTATTTGAGTTACATTGCTTGTGCAAGCTCTAGAAGATTCCAACTAGGAAAAACTGCAATCTAAAACTAAGCTCCACTGAATGTCTTCCTTGTGTTTTTCCACTTTGTGCATCCTCTGAAACAAGAAAGTCTATCGTCTGATGTGGCTAAGGAAGTCACTCAGTGGGATGAGGCCCTGGGTTCAAATCTATAGCACTTTTCCCAAAGCTAAAATAAATAATGGATATGTATACGTATGCAGTCTTGTGTCTGAATGTTCTAGCTCTAGATCTGAAATCATAAAACATCATGTACATATGAAGCTTACGGCGTAGCATAGTGGTGTCACACTGAACTAATATATATGGTGTAGGACATTGGTATCACACTGTGCTAACATACATGAGACCCTTATTTGGATTCAATACAACATAAGGGAGAAAATACCTACATACATCTAAAAAACATTTTTAATCTGTCTCAATAAAAACTATACTTTCAACAGTAATAAAGACCAGGGACTTTACCACTTTACAGCTATCTTTTGTGGGTTGTTTTGTTTTGTTTTGTTTTTTTATGAGACAAGGTCTCGCTGTGCAACCTTGGCTGGCCTTGAACTCATAGAGATCTACCTGTCTCTGCCTCCCCGAGTGCTGGGACCACACCTGGCTTACAGCTATCTTTTGAATAAATCATGCAAATCACCCAGTAAAGTAAGGGCTGATGTGTTTTTATCTTGACAGAAATGAAAACTCAGGTACAAATTTACATCCAGGTTTATCTTAGAAGCTGGTCTAATTATAGTCAGACTTGTCCGGAGCCAACTGTATCCAAGTTCAGAGCACATCTGTTGCATGCATCTATACAATGTTGGGACTGGAAATTAATCCAATGTTCATTTCATGGTTCAAAATGATTTTCCTAGAAACTTTACACTTGGAAAAATTGAGAGAGAAATGTGTCTCAGGCCTGTAATCCCAGGACCTGGAAGACTAAGGCAGAAGGATTGCAGCAAGTTCAGGGCCAGCCTGGGTTACAACAGCTCCAGTCCGAAGGGAGTTAGGGGAGGGGTTAGGTGTGGGTAGGAGTTGGACAACATTTGAGAGTTCCTTTCTCCTTTCCATCACTATTAGCAGTCTGCTCTGCTTACAAAGCAGTTCAAGAAGCTGGAGCGGTGGCTCAGTGGTTAAGAGCACTTGCTACTCTTCCAGAGGACCTGGGTTCAGTTCCCAGCACCCACAACTGCCTGTGTATTGGGGAGTGTCCCCACTCTACTGCCCAGTGACCATAAATACCATAGGTATTTTAAAGGAGAACTTACTTTGGGAATGGGATGGGATTGTACATTTACGTTCCTAGTTTTCATTAAATACCTACCCCCATCCCATCCCGCCCCACCCCCATCCCACCTCGTCCCATCCCGCCCTACCCCCCTTCCGACCCACCCCCATTCGGCCCCATCCCACCTCATCCCCATCCTGCCCTATCTCCATCCCACCCACCCCCACCCCGCAGGGGAGGGGGAAGTGAGGGGGCGAGGAAGCACATTGACAACTGGAAACTTCCAATACCTTCCACTCCGTTCCAGGTGATCGGCTGCCATCTTCTGGTCTCTGCGAGCGCTGCATGCACTTGGTTCACACATACATGCGAGCACAATACCCATACACATAAAATAAAAATAAATCGTTAAAAAAAGAGAGCTAGTTCAGTTTATGTTAATAAAAGAAGCTTAGACACAATGAAATTAACCACAATGATGATGATTTTGCATTTGTACACAGAAATAAAGTAGGGACTACCCAGCCATCCATCACTTGGGCTGTTCAGACAGCTTCAGCAGCCAGCTCTTCAGGGATGGTTGACCTATCTGAAGTCCTTCCCTGACTTTCTTTACCCTGAATCAAACTGAGTTCTATAGGCACCAGAGAGTGATAATTATTGCTTTAAAAAAAAAAATAGAAAAGGAATCCTGAGTTCCAGAAGCATGGGGACAGAACCTGGAAAGTTTATCCTATAGTCCACCCGGAGGGCCTTGTTCCATTTTGTCTAGCCCCGGCTGACACACTGCTGGATGGAAGCCAGAGTCGTCGGGAGGCCACAGACAACGGTTAAAGCAGAGCAAAACCAACACAATTGTGGTTCCTCTTTATTTATTTATTCCTCAAACGTGGCCGCAAAGAAAACCAAAGAGTGTCCCGTTACTGCCCAGTGAGCATAAATGTTGGAGGTATTCATTTACTTGTTTATTTTTTCCCTTACTTATTTTGGTTTTTCTAGACAGGGTTTCTCTGTGTAAGAGCTCTGGCTGTCCTGGAACTCGCTCTGTAGCCCAGGCTGGCCTCAAACTCACAGAGACCTATCTGCCTCTGCCTCCAGAGTGTGTGTGCCACCATGTCCGCAGGTTCAGAGGTATTTTTAAAGAAAACTTACCTTGGGAATGGAGTGGGACTAGAAGTTTATGTTCATAGATTTCATTAAAAAAAAAGCAGACAGCAGGCATCTTCAGTTGTCTCTTGGTTATTATATGTAAATGTTCTGAGGTCATACAATGGATGAGATCAGTGGTACAGGCACTTCCTGTGGGAGTGAGATAAGCCAAGAGTAACGGTGGGGCTAGGGTTACAAGAGGCAGAAAGGACGTAATAGATGTAAGCAAACAGGAGTCCTGTTTATGAGAGTCCGAGTGGACCTAAGCGAGACGGCCCATTTCTGGTCCTGGTGTGGAGTAGGCTTGGCATGGGAGTGATGCCATCAGGAGGACATCCCACCCACCTTGACCACAGTTGGTGTCATCAGAACAACAGTGTGAGGTCCTTTCCAGGCAGGTGTCAGTTCACGTTGCTGAAACTTTTGGATGACCACCTGGTCCCGGGGTTGGAATGAATGACAGGGCCCTGAGGAGGGAACTGGAGGGGCCCCCAAACCCTAGAACGGGCTGCAATCTGGAGACACTCTAAAAGGATTGACTAGTAGTCTCAACAACTGGTTCTCTTAAACGGGGCAACAGAGGGAGGTCTTCCAAACAGAAGTTCGTGGCGGTGAGTTCCGTCTTGCAAAGGGTACATCTTGTCCTAAGAAGGGAGGGCCAGGGTAAACGGCTGAGCCGATTTTTACCAGCTTTAAAAATTAGAGAGGGTGGACTTAAGAGTTAAGTTCGTGTGTGTGAACTGTCCAAAGCACTGAGGCTAGTAGGGAGGCTCAGTGGAGTTTCCGGGACTTACGGACCATTTTGGTTATGGACGAAGGGAAGAGGGGTTCAATTGTTGTGGTGGTGGTGGTGGTGGTAATGGTGGTGATGGTGGTGGTGGTGATGTGGTGGTGGTGGTGGTGGTAATGGTGGTGATGGTGGTGGTGGTGATGTGGTGGTAGTGGTGGTGGTGGTGGCGGTGGTGGTGATGGTGTGGTGTGGTGGTGGTGGTGGTGGTGATGGTGTGGTGGTGGTGGTGGTGATGGTGTGGTGTGGTGGTGGTGATGATAATGATGGTGTGGTGGTGGTGGTGGTGGTGGTGATGGTGTGGTGGTGGTGGTGGTGGTGGTGGTGGTGATGGTAATGATGGTGTGGTGGTGGTGGTGGTGGTGATGGTGTGGTGGTGGTGGTGGTGGTGGTGATGGTAATGATGGTGTGGTGGTGGTGGTGGTGATGGTAATGATGGTGTGGTGGTGGTGGTGGGTTTGTTGTTGCTTTGTCCTTACAGTCAATAGAGCTCTCTTATAAGCCGCAGCATGAACACAGAGGGAAGCCAAGCACACCTTCTGTTTGTATAAACGTTTACATGTTTGTCCTTTCCCTGTATAGGACTTGAGTGAGAGCAACCAGGTCTGCCTTTTGTGCAGATGATGTGCCTGCCCTGTGGCAAGGCTTGTGCCATAGGGTGACCCACTGGGTAGTCACTGTTCTCCGGCTCTCCTGACCCCATTGATGACTTGTCTGTGTCCATCAATAAACAGATCGGCCTCTGCCTCAGGCAAGGGAGAGTCCTGAGTGAAAAGTTTCCACACCTGGATAAACCTCTCCTCGGATGCAGCAATCCAAATCAGACCGCATTAGAAAAAGTCCTAGTTTAAAGCATTCCCGGTGATTCTCTGGCCCCCCAGAGAGGAGACGGGGAAGAGGGACTGAAAAACTACATGTCTGTTTTCTGGGGTGCAGTTTAACTACCCGGTGGGAGTGACTTTGAGCATCTCTGGGGGAGGAGAGGTGTTTGGCAGGCTTGAGACAGGGCAGGGTTTGGGGAGAGAGAGATGGGGGAGGGGAGTTGAGGTGGAGCTTCCACCGGAACATTCCAGACTCTTTCGGTATATAGGTGCCAGGGGCTGAGTGGAGTTTCCACCGGAACACTGAGGTCTGGGCAGCTGGCCCGAGAGATGTCTGGCAAACCCTCACCGTCATGGAGGGACCTGAGGTTTGTAATCAGGCGCCAGGGTCGCAGGATTGAGGCTCTGTATAGCAACAAAGGTGAGACCAGGCTGATCAAACTCAGACTCTGATACTGAGTGATGTGGACATTTGACATCCACCAGCCATCTGCCTGTTAGGGGGATTTCCACAGCATGGGGAACTCTTAAAGTCGGGTCCTGGCCTGGGCCAGGGTGAGCGCCTCAGCTTCCTTCCTAGTATGGTGGCTGCAGCTATGGTATGTACGCAAACAGGATCGCCAACCGGAGGCCACTGGGTCCAGACTTTTGGACAGATATGCTAGAGGTCTCCACCAAGATCCAGGATCCGGGTCTCACTTCCCGGACAGAAAGTGGAATGGTTTAGTGACACCAGGAGGGCTAGGGCCCAGGTTGGGGTCTGCTTTAGTTTCTAAAATGCTCGTTCCTCTATTTGAGTCCATTTTTTTTTAAGATTTATTTATTTTTTATGCATATAGTGTTCTGCCTGCATCTATGCCTGCACACCAGAAGAGGGCACCAGATCCCATTACAGGTGGTTGTGAGCCACCATGTGGTTGCTGGGAATCAAACTCAGGACCTCTGGAAGAGCAGTCTTAACCTCTGAGCCATCTCTCCAGCCCCTGTTTGAGTCCATTTTAAAGGCTGGTCTCCCACTGTGGCAGAATAAAGGGGCTGAGCTATTTCCGCAAAGCCAGGAATCCAGAGCCTGAGATATCCCAGCGCCCCCAGAAATTCTCATACCTGCTTCTTGGTTTGAGGATGGCTTCCTTTTGGGCAGCGTTGAGAGTTTCCTACCTTGAACGAGCACGTATCCCAGACAGGAGACCTCCATTTGGTGGAGCTGAGCCTTCTTCATGGAGAGACAATATCACAGTGTGGAGAGTAGCTGGAGCAAGTCCTGTCTTTCAAGGGTGGCAGCGGCAGCTGGTGCTAGTAGAAGGCTATCTAGAGCGGAATGGAATCAGGGTGTGACAGCCTGAATCCTCAGGGTGTGACAGCCTGAATCCTCAGTGTAAGTAATTTTGTAAGCCTGTTGGAGAGGTTTTGAATGCTTCGGGCAGTCATGTCCAGGTTAGCTGGCTAGTCTCATTGGTCATTGGCTCAGTCTATATTCAAAGGCAAATATGAGCTGGCTCCCTGGCGCTGGGGAAATGGAGAAGGGAGCATTAAGTTCCAGGACTGTGTAGCCCTGGAGGTCTGGTGGGAAGAGACTGAGCAAAATGTAGGGATTTGGAATACGGACAAGCAGGTTCCAAGTCAATTGGCATGGGGTGAAGATGTTAGCTCCCATCAGCCTCTTGAGATGGGGAGCAATTTTTAGTCTAGTCTTTTGGTTTGTGGGATATTGCCGGAGCCAGATCAGCAAGGTTGTAGCCAAGAGACTTACCTCGGCTGCAGGGTGGTCCACTGCCAAGCCCGGAGGATTTGTCTCAGCCCATACCTTAGGAAACTGTTGTTGTAAGTCCTGGGGCTGGGTCCCAGAGTCTGGATTTGTTTCCGTTGTGGAGTCTGGGAGAGCTAGAAAATATTTCTTTCAGACAGAGACAGTCAAGCTACATTCCGAGGCAGGTGCAAAGGAAATTTTCTTTCTTTTCTTTTTTTAAAGCAGTAAAGGTAACGGGGCTGCCTATTTTTCAACTGAGATCTCTGCTCAGACGGGGAGGGACAGTCTGGGACCACCATGGAGGAGTGAGTCCCCTGCTAACTGTTCTTTGAGGTGTGAGGTTATGGTCCCTAATTGCGCCCGTGGCTCCCTGTCCTGGCATTTTTTATTGGTAACTGCCGACACCTCCTTTGTTTTTAAGGTTCTCTCCTTTGGATGTGAACAGTGCGGGCAGTCGGGAGCTCGAGCTAGCTGTCTGGAAATCAGCCAGCATAGTCTTTCTTTGCCTGCCTGTGTGGCCCCATGAGCCCCCGGCAGCTTGCTGCCTTTTAGTGTCTCGGTGGCTGTAAACTTCTGATACGCTGAGAGGTATTCATCCCTGTAAAGCCCTCTACATTTTGGAGTTCTATCGTTGTCCCGTGCCCCACCCCCTCGCCACTCCCCTCCTGGATGTCCAGAGCTGATTTGACAAAAGTCAAATGTCCTACCATTTTCTGGGGCCAGTGGATCAAAAAGGGTGTAACTTTTTAAAGCTTTTTTGTTGTTGTTGTTTTCTTTTTGTAATCTCTTGAGAAATGCTCCAGGAGACTCTTCTGGGCCCTGAAGAACCTCAGTAGCCATAGACAAATTCATGAGTTTTCAAGCTGCACTCCAAATTCCAGTAATAAGGTCTCTGTGAAATGTGTCCCGGGCCTAGGGTCTCAATCAGGGTGCTTGGGTGGGAAAGCTGCTTAAAGGACAGTAGCTTTTCAGCATCTGTACCAGTGGCTGAGGAAGAAAAACAAAACAAAACAAAACCCAGCTTCCTTGCCTCTGCCCCAAGAAGTTCCCTTTGCACTTAAGTAAACAGAGTTTGAAGGAATTGCGGACAAACATCCCATGTAGGGCAATGGTTGCAAGGCACAGATTCCAAGAGGGCAGTTTAGGGCTTGGGGGTTATGGAGGGGTGGGGGGCCGGATGGGAAGGGGTGGTGGTCTGGAGTCTGCCCCCTCCCACACACAGTGGCGCCTATGACTCGACTCCACTGGCCCACCTTGCCTGGTGAAGTAAGCCAGGACTGGGGTTGACCCCCAACCACAAAGCCCAGAGCCAGAGAGTAGCAGGGGGCGGAAAAAAAAAAAACAAACCAAAAACCAAAACCAAAACAAGCAACGTCGTGCAGAGGGTGCCACCTAGTGGCAGAATCCGGAAAAAAACAGCAGAACTTCAGTCAACAGGACTCAGCTTCCCTTTGCAGGGATCAGACAAAACAGAAACGTCAGCGACAAAATCAAGAAATCAAATAAACAACTCCCTGGGCCAAACTTGTCCATCACACATTTAGTCCTTTACACAGTTGGCCGGCCATTTATTCAAGCAAAACCGAAACCTTGTCTCTCCTGAGGACACAGGATAAAGGGTCCCCCACTACAGGTATCCCAACTTTCTGTGGGGGACTTGGGGAGAGTTTCCTGTCTGAAATTGTCTTCCCAAACCAGAAAGAGGCTTTTAACATCCCTCTTATGCAGAAGAAGACTGTCCAGAAAAAGGGCCCATCCCCCTTAATTAGGGGGCTCCCCAGGGCCTTGAACCACAACTAGAACCCAGAACCAGAACTCATGCTGACTGAGCCAAGAAAAAGTTTGGTATCTTTTTTTCTTCTTTTTTGGGGGGTAGTTTACAAAGATGGGGGGTGGACCTGGAAAGACTGGGAAGTGAATGTGATCCGGGTGCATTATGTGAAATTCCCAAATAATCAATAAAAATATTGTGTTAGGGAAAGAAAAGTGTTGAGTTCCTCATTAATGGCCAGACCACGAAAGTACCCTTGGAAAGTATCTTGAAGCCCAAGCTCTGGGTACAGCATTTTAAGAGACAAAACCATAATTACATCAGTGCTGGGGGTTGGGGGGGTTGGGAGGGGGCTTTAGTAATGGATTTAGAGTGGCCTAGTAATATTCACTTTCTTCACAAGGCCCAGCGGCATCTGTCAGACACTACATATTATGTTTGGACCATGGTCAAGGTCATGGACAGTCCCAGAAGTGTCGCCAAAGTGAATGTGGCTATTGGGGGAGGGGGGATAGGCTGAGAAGTGACCAGGCAGGCACAAAATAACCTTGGGACTGGATAGTGTTACCTTAGTTGTATATATATCCGTATTTTTCCCCCTAAGAGATGTTGCCTCTAAGAAACAGAAGTTGCAGATGTGTCTAGTTCATGAATAGAATCCAAAACAACAAACCTCTCACAATCATATTTCTAAGGAAAGAGAAAGCTTTGGAAAGAGGACCAACAGAACAATTACAACAACACATGTTACTTAAAGGGAAGAGGAATACATGGGCTTCCAGGTCTTGCATTTATTCTTTTGTGTTTTTTCTTTAATTCCCTTTTAAACTAGTTAAATATTTCTCATGGGAGAATTCCACAGCTTAATTTTACTGTTCTTTTTTCAAACTAGAAGGGATTCTCTTCATGTAAGCGAATTCCACCACCTGCATTATCGTATTTTACAGTTATTCTCAGCACTGTGAAAACACCCATGGAAATGGGTTGAGATGTGTATCCGTAGTAATATTCTATTAAAAGATCCCATCAATGCCATCTTATTTTCATAGCGTATTAAAATATACAGCAAATTTAGTAACTAGTAAGAAGTGATAAGGGCTGGAGAGATGGCCCAGCGGTTAAGAGCCCTGGCTGCTCTTCCAGAGGACCTGGGTTCAATTCCCAGCACCCACATGGCAGCTCTCGACAAGTCTGTAACTCCAGTTCCTTGGGATGGGACACCCATGGCAAAACACCAATGCACATAAAATAAAAATAAATAAGTTATTATATATATATATATATAAAGTGATGAGAGCTTTGGAAACATCGTAAGTCAAAAACCAGGAAGAACTGAAATGAAAAAAAGAAGTGTTAAATGATACAATCAAGGTAGGAGTTTGTATTGCAAATGTTAATAAAAAAATACAGTAAAATTAAGGTTTTGTTGGAGTTTGGTAATAAAGTCTTCAACAGATAATTGAAGAAAGTTCTGTTGGAAAAGTCACAGGAGCTGGAGAGATGGTTCAGTCAGTACGTGGTGCAGCTGTGCATGCACGAGGATCGGAGTGTGGATTTCCAGTCCCCATTTGGGATGTGGCTCAGTCAGTACGCTGTGCATGCACGAGGATTGGAGTGTGGATTTCCAGTCCCCATTTGGGATGTGGCAGCACAGATTTGTAACCCCAGTGGGTTGGCAAAGACAGCTAGCTCCCTGGGGCTCTCTGGTACACCCCGACCGCCACACTGGCCATTCAGTGAGAGTTCCTGTTTCAAAAACTAGTTGGGGTGCTGGTGAGAAACCCAGCTGGTAAAGCATTTGTCATGGTAGCATGAAGGCCCAAGTTCGGTCCCCAGAACTCAGTCCACACACTTATCCTCTGACCTCGTCTCACGCCCCACCACTGCAATAATAAACAAAAATAGCATTTCTTTACTTTTTATTTTTTGAGTCAGGGTCTCTCTACAAAGGCCTGGCTGTCCTAGAACTCACTATGTAGACTAGACTGGCCTCAAACTTACAGACATCTTCCTGCCTGTGCCAGCCACCTTAGTGCTTGGACTGAAAGCATGTGCCGCAATGTTCAGAACAAGTTTTTTTAAAAGATGGATAGCAGCTGAGGAAGAAAACTGATTTCAACCTTGACCACCACCTGCAGGAATGCTATTACACACAAGAAATACCATATACACATGCGCATGCACGTGCGCGTGTGGCTGGCACACACACACACACACACACACACACACACACACGCACATGTCATGATACAGAAATCATGCAAGTAACACAGAAAGCTTCTTTTGACCCTTAGGAGATCTTGAGTTGGATCATGATGAAGGGACATCTGTGGTGATATATTGTGTACTCTAATAAAATTTGCCTGAAGATCAGAGAACAGAAGAAGCCACTAGATTAAACACAGAGGCCAGGCAGTGGTGGCGCACACCTTTAATCCTAGCACTCGGGAGGCAGAGATCCGTCTGGATCTCTGTGAGTTCAAAACCACCCTGGACTACATGAGATTGACTCAGTCTAGGAGAGAAAACAGAGTCAGGCAGTGGTGGCACACACCTTTAATCCCAGTACTTGGGAGTCACATGTCTTTAATTCCAGCTCTAAGAAGGATGTGATGGTGGGCAGAGAAAGGTATATAAGGCATGAGGAGACAGGAACTAAAGCCTTTCAGCTAGAGGCTCTTTCAGGCTGAGGAGTTGGTGAGGTAAGAGGTGGCATCTGTGGCTTGCTCGGCTTCTCTGATCTTTAGGCAAATTTTATTAGGGTACACAATATATCAGCACAGACATCCATCCGTGTTCCTGAAATGGGTCACCACCCCTATTTAATCTGGCGCTTTCCCTCTCAATCAGCTTGGGAAAGGCATAGGAAAGAACAGTTAGGGAAATTTTTAAAAATCGTGACTCCTACTTCAGTTAAGGTCCTGGGTGGAATGTGGTCTCCACAGGTTCTCTGAGGTCCTGACACCCCTCTACTATCCAGCAGGGACAAGATTGCTTCCCTTAACTGCTCCCATCTCGAGGTATATCTATCAGCGCTCCAGGGCTGTAGCCCTCTGTAGAGGCCACCCTAACTTGTGTGCTCCCATCCCCAGCCGGGCGGAGGAAGGACACAAGCCCTCTCCCTCTGTGACTGACATCAGCGGATCTAAGCTGTTTTGATTCTGTTTTCATTTTTGGCTTTGCTTGCTTGGGGAACCTGACTGTTTGAAGACTCAGTTGTACCCTTAGAGATTCCTACATGGAAGCCCCGAAACTTCCAGTGTGCCTGGAAATAACAGGGCCTTTAAAGAGGTGATTGAGTTAAAATGAGGTCACTGGGGGGTCCCAAGTGTACCCTGCCTGCCATCTCCACCAGAGGAAATGTAAACAGAGATGTGTTTGCAAAGAGAAAAGGCCAGAAGAGGACACAGGAGCCATCCCCAAGCCCAGGTAGGGCCAGGCCTCGGGAGAAAAATCACACCTCGGACAGCCTGATGTTGGGCTTGAGCTCAGACACTGTGAGAAAATTAATTTGGGTCGTTTGAACCATCCAATCTGTGGCATTTTGTTTAGGTAACCTTTGCAACACTAATACAATGACCAAGTAATCAACTGCTTTTCAGAAGGTTTGGCTAGATTCCTGACATTCAGGTAAACTAAAGGACCCTGATCCCAAAAACATCTACTTAAATCAAGTGTTCATCTGTCAAAGTTTCAAAGCCTATGTCTTGAGGTACAGGTTATCCAGCAGCGCGGTCCTTGTCCCAGGAGAATGTATTCACCCAGCACTTACAGTGTGTCAGAACACTTCCCTATGGAAACACGTTTTTATCTTCACGAAGTCCTTCAGGCTTCCTGAGAGCAGGCGCTGCTTTACTGAGGAGAAAGAAAAGGGGGTGGGATTGAGGGTGGAGCTTAGCAGCAGAGCCTTCGTCTAGTATGTGCACAGCCACACTCCATCCCCAGCTGCAAACAGTAAATTAAAAACACATAAAATGAACCTGAGGGGTTTGGTTTGGTTTGATTTTGAAACAGGGTCTCACTCTGTAGCTCAGGCTCTCCTCGAACTTGTTGCCTAGTCTCTCGATTACTGGGATTAGATGTGTGAGCCACTATGCAAGGCAAGACACATTTTAAAAGTAAAGATGGGCCTGGGAGACGGCTCAGTCGGTAAAGTGCTCGCTATGCAAGCCCGATGACCCGAGTTCAAATCCCCAGCACCCATGTAAGAACCGGACGCGGCAGCACATACCTGTAACCCCAGTAGAGCAGGCACAAAAGGTTCCCAGGGATTTGCTTACTTAGACAGGCTAGCCAAATGGTGAGAGACTAAGAAATTTAATTTTTTTTTTTTTTTGAGTCATTAAGGCATAGACTGTTTGACTTTCTTCCCACAAGGCCATGTAACATCTTAGAGCTCTGATCCGAAGCCTCCACCGCATCTTTGTTTCCAGGCTGCCTCCTTAATTACTAGACCTTAGCGGCTCAGACCATTCACACGCCCTCCAGACACCTGACAGTTCAGCAAGGTAAGGGATGTCCTAGGCCGGCAGCCAAGAGGCGTACATTCACATTCAGAC
>NW_026734332.1:0-15000 GCF_949786415.1 Peromyscus eremicus | reverse complement strand
TAAACATAAAAATGCAATAGTATATAAAAGAGCACCAGGATTGAATACATAGTTTCACTAGATTGAATTAGAGACAAAGAGCTCTCTTGGATTCTGTCAATGCTTAATTTTTTGTTCACCTCCTTCTTAACCCAGGGCCCCTACATTCACAGAAAACACCAACCTGATCCTAAAAGTTACACTGGCTAAGCTAGTCTAGTGCTGTGACAGAGCATAGCACTGAGTTTCCCCCCAAGGAGCACAACCTGTTCTCAGGGGCTTAGAAGAATATAATACAGGACTACAGGAAAATTTTAATTCTTAATTTGTATTGGTCAGGACCATCCTGGTATATTGTTTCTGTTATAGAAAAGTAATTACAACCTCACTTAAACACACATGTCTTCACATTCCATGCGACAGAAAACATATCCCAAATTTAAGTAATTTAACACAAAAATGCCAGCTTCCAAGTAAAGAATAAAAAAATCTACTCCAATGATTATCTACATGTAAGAGCTACATTTATTAGCAGATTTCACATTTGCTGGAATACACAATCATTTATTCAGACATTTATGAGGGGAGAAAATAACTGGAAGATAAATGATAATTTACTGGACATGCACCTGTAATCTCAGCTCTTGGAATGTAGCAGGATTACCTCAAGTATGAGACCAGCCTGGTCTATATAGATGAATTCCAGGAAAGGCACCCAGTAAAACGAGCTGAGATATATTGATTAATTCATTCATTATAATTGTAAAAACAGGAAAAATATAATTTAGCTACAGCATTTTTTAGGCTTTCTGACAAGATGATAGACACTTTCTTACACACAGTCTCCATATTATCCACAAGAAAAGCATGAGTCTTTTTTCAAAAATAGGATATATGAAACAAAAAGTCTTAAAAACCAAGAAATGAAGTCATGTAGCATCACAATTATCTTACTATAAGAAAAGTAGATGAAGTGAAAAATAATCCACAAAATTCATTAGGCAAAGGACAAGATCTATTTACTGAGATTGTACCGAAGAAAAAATATTTTCACACCACTTGGCAGTGGTGCACGCCTTAAATCCCAGGACACAGGAGGCACAGCCAAGTGGCTCTCTGTGAGTTTGAGGCCAGTCTGGGCTACAGAGCAAGAACCAGAACAGGCACCAAAACTATGCAGGGAAAAATTGTCATGAAAAAACAAAAAAAAAAAAGAAAAAAGAAAGAAAGAAAAATATTTTCACATATCAAACAAGTATTCCTAAGGAAGAAAGAAGTACAGTGGTAGAGCCACTGCCTAGCATGAGTCCTGCCTGGGTCTCACTACATGATGAAGATGTCTAGCATAATAAATCTAAGATACACAAAAAATCATAGTTCTAAGCCATAAACTTTTTCAAAGAAAAGCTGAATAATAATAATAATTCATAAATAATTTGTGTAGACATGGACCAAAAAGACAAAAATCAAACAAAGATAACACAGACAGAATGAAAGACAATATTATTCTTTATCTCTGAATCAAAACCTACGCAGTATGAAAAAAAGAGCAACATTTTCATATTTCATATTTATATATCATAAACTGGACACTGGCTGGTGTGGGGCTAAGAGCATTGAGACAAAGTTATCCTCAGATAAACATAGAGTTCAAGGTCACCCTGGTCTGCTAAAGAGCAGGTCACAAAATAAGTAAATGAGGCCCCAAATTTTTAGCCCACATGTGTTCTTATATTTTCTCAAAGCAAAACCAACACTGACATTTAGTAGCCATACAAAAATATCTCAGCCGGGTATGGCAACATATATTTGAATTCCAGGGCTCTGGATTCAGAAGCAAACAACTCTCTGTTCTTGAAGTCAGCCTGCCCTACTCAGCAATGCTAGGCCCATCAAGGACACATATTGAGACTGTTACACAGAAGCTAAATAAAGACCAGACATGCTGGTGTAAGCTTTCATTCCAAGCACTTAAGAATCAGAGACAGGATGATCTGTCTGAGTTCAAGGTTAGCCTGATCGACATGCAAGTTCCAGGACAGCCAGGCCTATATAGAAAGAATGTGTCAAAAAAAAAAAAAAACAAGGTCTGTTTTTATTACACAAAACATTAAAGTTCTTTATTATAAGCCTAAATAGACTTTAAAATTTCAATATCTTCAACAGTTGCATCCTTATACAGTACTGATAAAGATTTAAAATGATTTTTCTAAACCACAAATATTAAATGCAAAAATGTTTTATGCATCTTCTCCTCAGAGAATCCAAATTGTTCCAAGTATCCCACTTTCCAAATATTTATTTTATGGCTACCAGTAAAGACTAGTTCTATGAGGTCAGAATTTTCACAACATACTGTCATGTTATACAAAATTGGTGAAGGCCAAACACTTTCCAGAGAAATGGCAATATAATTAGATGATAATAAAACTAAAAACATAGATGGGACCACTGAAAAGGAAATGAGACATAAAGACAGAACAACAAATATATATCATGGTTCATTAAACAAGAATGACAAGATTCTAATCAAAATCAACCACAAGAAATCACTGGCCATCACTCATCCAATATACTCATTCTCTCCTTTGCCAATAATAGAAAATGTGTTATGTGAGGAGCATCTTCCACTGAAATTGGGAGAGAGTCACATGAAGCCCTCTGATATTTTAACTTTGTAGAAAACACTTTTGACTACTAAAAGGATCTCATTCTCTTATGATCAAGAAAAGGATATCTGTTAGGATCACTTAGACAACATCTGTTTTTCTTGACTGATAATTGCCTGTAAGTCTGCACCAGAGTGAAGAAATGAAAACTTTTTAAAACAAAATTCAAGGTAAGAGATTTTTAAAGAATCAGTGTACACTTAAAGCACATTGGTATGCTGTAATTACTTTGTAAGTCACAAACACTTTTCAAAAATAGTTTATTGCTATTTTAGCAGGTTTTTGCATGAGAGAGTATGTTTCCCATCTGTATACCAGATAGGCAAGAGTAGATAGTTATGAGTCTTTCAATTGAGTGTTGGTATCTGAACTCAGGACATCTCCAAAATGAATAGGTGCTGAGACAACTTCTAAAACACATAATATGCTTTATCTAATAAACTTAAAGGCTTTCACAGATTAACAAGGACAACAAAACCTAAATCAATAAAAAAGAAAAAAAATTCTTTGAGAACATGACGCACCAAATTTAAGATGTTGCTTATGGTAAATCTGCAGTATAAAATAAATACAATCGAACAACAATGCCCAACAATTTATAACAAGAAAGCTAATTACAGAGCTACTTTCATAGTTAAAACACTCAGGATGATCAATGGAATTATGAAAAAATACACAGATTGACCTAATATGACTTCTTTTTTTTTTTTTTTTGGTTTTTCGAGACAGGGTTTCTCTGTGTAGCTTTGCGCCTTTCCTGGAACTCACTTGGTAGTCCAGGCTGGCCTCAAACTCACAGAGATCCGCCTGCCTCTGCCTCCCGAGTGCTGGGATTAAAGGCGTGCGCCACCACCACCCGGCTAATATGATTTCTATACTTATTATAAAGCAATAACATTTGAGATTGTGTAAAATATTTATGAAAGAATTAAGGAGACAGATACAAGAACCAAAAATAAAGGCAGGAAAGTACAGTCAACTATTAATCAGAGAACAAAGGAAACTTAACCAGAAAAGTGTGATCTTGATCACTGTTACCCAGGCAACTATAATTCTATGTGTATAGAAACTAAATAAGCTCAGACTTCACAACTACCACAAAAAATTAACTCAAAGTGACTCTTGTATAATTGTTTCTGACACTCAAGCTAATGATAGTTTTCCAAAGACAAAAGCCCCATGCTCTAGAGGTCTCACTGCAAAAGGAGGTGATCTCTTGCTATGACTATGCAGCCCTTTAGGCCTCCTGCTTTCAGGTAAACCCAGCCCCACTCTTTCACAATCCAAAAGCAACATAGAATTACTGAATTCTATGTTATGTTTATTCTGCTTCCTGTCCCATGGATTACATCACAAGATGTCAATTTTGCCCTATCTACCTGCCAACACCATGCACACCTGAGAAACATCTACAGCTCAGAAATGCCTTTTGTCCCTGGAAACTAGACTTCACTCAAACATACCATTGAAGCTGGTGGTAGCAGAAAGTTAAAAGCATTGTAATCATGTATTTCCCAAAGGGTGATCCACATCACCATCTTTCTAATAGTTTTTAAACTATTTGTAACATTTGTAGACAAACCTGAAAGTGGAATGCAATATTCAGAACTTCTAGAAACAAGACACTCATTTTTTCCAATCTGTCCTCCCACTGCAAACCAAAAGCATGCTTGTGTGGGCAAAATGAACTAAGATATTACAAGCATATCCTCCCATGCTAGGGCTACAGAGTCTCCTACCTAGGAAATCCATATACAGGGAGGCACAGAGGACAAAGATGACTGCCCAGGTCAGCACATGGACCAGCAAAACCATATTCAGGCTAAGAGTCCATCCAAGCAGAAATAACAGCTCAACACACCTTCTCTGAATATCTATTCTCACCATGGCATAGCTTGTGTTCTTCCCTACAGCTCATTACAGGAGAAGTAGAGGATTATCCCAAAAAGAATCTACAAGCTACCTGCCACTCTTACTATTGATTGCAAAGCATTCTTAGAGTCCCTCATTGGCTAGGGACATTCAACTGTGCCTCAGAACACTAGCAACTCACCTATTTGGTGATCAGAGATCAAATGACTCACACAGCACAGTCCTTTAAAGCTCTACCCTTTTAGCCCAGCAGACAGAGACCCAGTCTAGAAAATTTCAATTTTTTAGTAGACATTCTTCTACTCTCCTAGAGTATATCCTGTTCCTCATCCAAAGCCCTGGTTCCTATCTGTGCCCATTCCATTATACACTCAATGTGCAGTGCAGCCAACCCATTGCTTTATAGCTGGGAAATTGTGTAGTCAAACAAAGATCACATTCACACAGTAACTGTTGTTACTGTATAACTGTTGTTAAAGAAAAGCAGGTTAAAAAAAACAGGCCATGAATTAGAAAACAATGAGTGGTAATGGTATGTCTTAGAGACAGGAAAGAGAATGTGGATATGATGTAGTTTTGATCTCCAAAAATTATTTTGTGAAGTTGACACAGACTTTATGGCCATGTGCTCCACAGTCTAGGGATTTGTATTAGAGCACACGAAAGATTTCTCAAACCTCTTATCTCTGGGTGTATATCTAAAACCTGAAAAGTGATAGTTTCTTTAGGCATGGCCACAACATTTTACCCACATCTATTATGAGTGAAGTATTGTAACTATAGCAATTTGGTTTCATGATAAGGTCAGTCCTTTATCCAGATTCTTGATTTCCCTTGTCTGTGGACCCCAAGAAATGGACAATCAGGACATTTATGGAACATCTAAAATTGATTACCTAATTCCTCATTGCTAATCTAAAGTACTGTTGATGTAGGAAATCTCTCAACACCCAACCTATCTCTCCCTTCTTGTGCTGTGACTCCACTAGCTTCGAAATTGGTCAATGAACTCGATTCTTGCAGAGGTTCCCCTTCATTTATAAGTCTCCCATAAGAGACAGAGAGCATGGGGGTCACTCATTTACTGGTTTACTTTTCTTTCTGACTGACCAGTCAAGGCCCAGAATGAAAGGAGTTGCAGGACTATTTTCCCAGCACTGGACAGCAGAGGAAGGATTAGGTGTTCAATGCAATTCTCATTTACATAGAATGAGGCAAGCCTAAACAAAAGGAGATATTGCTCTACACAGAAATAATATCAATAATCAACATCACTTTAGAGAAAAGGAATAAAGCTCTTGATTACCTAGAGATATTGGAGAACAGAAACAAATAGAGATAAGAGCAGGAATGCACTAAAAGAAAGAATTTAAAATGATACCTATCAGTCATCTTTAAAAGCTTTAAATAATGTATTTTTAAGATGAAAAAATTGGCAATATTGATTTTGAAAAAGAATAGGTCCTTCCCTAGTAGAGGGAATGTCATTAATATGAGATAGATTGACCTTGCACATATGCATGTGTTGGCTGCTGAGATTTATAACTTGACACACCCATTTACTGTTAATGGTCTGTTTCTCAAACCATGACTGACATAACTATGTCAAGCAGGACTGGACATATCTGCATAGGAAAGTTTCCTAATAGCAAATTCAATATCCATTGGCTCAAAATAACCTTCCCAAACTCTACACTCACACAATCTGGTCTGTGATAATTCATGTAACATAAATTAAATTATGACGGGAAATTATAATATAACTCTTGCTACCATAATCAAGTCCTTTTTTATAACAGTGAGACCAGCTGCTAATTACCTACCCTGCTTCCCCCTGCAGTGTGCACAATAAACTATTTCTGCTATTTGGTTTGAAATCAGAAGCAATGCTTCACATGCAAAACCTTTCCTGGTGCCTGCATTGGATTGTCAACTACATGACTCAAATGAATAATTTTAAAACTCTGAGGTGCTACAGGCATTTAATTTAAGAATTTTGAAGGTATAGTAGAGAGAACAGTGAGATAATTGGCTGGAGAGCAACAGAATGGAATCCTTGTCTTTTTTAGCTTCTTGCTCCAGGTTGCACTTTGAACAATTTAAACAAAGATAGACAAGTTGTAGGTCTAGCTATTTGGGCAGATGGGTGAATTAGACACCAAAAATATTCCCAGAATTTTTTCTTAAATAGACAAGACACCTGAAGGTTTAGTGACATTGTGACATTGTGCTGGGGTGAAGCTGAGAGTGAGTGAGAATGATGGGAAAAGTGAAAGGTAGAAAAAATAAAAGCTGGTGTGAGGAGATCGTGCACAGTCTATATTGCATGCTATGTAAGCTTCTTAAAAAGAGTAGCAGCTACTTCCAGGGGGGAAATGGAAGGAAATGAGGAACTTCTAGGAAGTCTGCAGAAACTACAGTACAGTGGGACAGAATCAGGAGGAGGCTAATCAAACAATGCTGCAAAAGGGAACACAGGATATCTCAAGATCATTACTGAGTAAACCCATCAGTGGTCTTGGGACTGATATCCATAGTTCCATGTGGGATCTGAAGCAAGCCCACCATAAAAGCTCTGGTTCAGACCATTACCAGTTCCCCCAAACATGTTCTGATTTTATGGAAGGAGCTCTGTTTTAATGTCAATAAATCAGGCACTTAGGGAAAACTCCCAAGGCCTAGTCCACAGGCTGTTAATTGCTCTCCCAAGAATGATCCTTTTCCTGGCAGGAGGGCTGAAATGAAAGCCTTGCTTGATCAGTCTAGTCCTTAATACAACATGTTTTACTTTTCAAATACTTGTCACCTGGTGTCATATTGTCCTTCTGGCTGAACCATGCTTTTCTCAGGAAGAAAACTGGGGCCGGGCACTGGTGTTGCACGCCTGTAATCCCAGCACTTGGGAGGCAGAGGCAGGTGGATCTCTGTGAGTTCAAGGCCAGGCGGGTCTACAGAGCTAGTCCAGGACAGGCAAAAAGCAACAGTGTAAATAAGTACCACTTAAAGTTCATTGATGATTATTAAATTCTCACAAAAACATAAATCTCAATTTCAGGTTGGTGAATAGCATTTGCAGGGCATTCATTTAAGAACAATGTCAAAGAAACAATTCCTCGAGTGGGAGTATATATGACAGGCATTGGGGAAAAGTGGGAGATGGACATGGTTAAAACACGTTGAATACATGTATAGAATTTCCAAAAATTAATAAAACGTTATACTTTAAAACAAAAATACAAAAAAAAAAAAAGATATCACCATTAAAATCATAGCACCATGAGAGCTATGCTGTAGAACTGTCAGTCTTTTTATTTCATAACATTCATATTACAAAAGTTACACACAGTGAAGAGGTGATGAGTATATTGTCAAAGCTTTCTATTAAGCAAATAGTCCATAGTAAAGCTAGTGTAACTCATATACTTGTTGTGACTGTGCTGTTTAGTGAGTGCGGCAGTTACAGTCAAAACACAAGGGATATTGTGGAAGAGAAACCTTAATCCCTATACCACAAGTCTGTGAGGACAGAAAGTCAAACAGAATTCAATGGGGAAATCTATTATCTGTTATTCTTCCTTTACTAGCTATATCACATGTCCTTATGGAAACAAGCCATATGAGCATAGGAATATGGAAGACATAACATACCTCATTCTCATAACATTGAGTAGATATGTAGCAGTCTCCACATTGAGTATACTTGTTGGATTTGTTTAAAGTATACAAGTAATTGATTTTCTATTTTCATTATTAATATATTAACAAACTCTCACTACAGAGAAGCCCTATGAGTACTAGCACTGCTTAAATAAAACATGGGTGTAAAAACAATGATGAAATCTTAAGAACTGATTCCTCTTTACAATTAGACCAAATTTAAATTTAATTCATACCGATATAAAGAGTCAACAGTGTAATGATTATGGTAAAGATTTTACATGTGCTTGCAGGCATGAAAGAAGTCAAACTGGAAAGAAGAAACCTTTTATATATACAAAGGAGAATTTTGGTGTTATTTAATTTATTGTGTTCAATAACTATCCGTCTGATATTAGACCATTATCTGATGAATATTTTTGTTTCATTTATCTAATTATGTTCAATATGTAAATTTGGGACATTAGACCTTTATCTGATGAGAATTTTTGTTTTATTTAATTTCCTGTGTTCAGTATGGATATTTTTATAGTTAGACCTTTATCAATTGAGAATTTTTGTTTTTTTTTTATCTGATTTCTTGGTATCCACATATATGTTTGTATATCAGACCTTTATCAGATGAGAATTTTTGTTTTTTTATCTTATTTCTTGTGTTAAATATGTATATTTTTGATATTTACCTTTATCAGATGAGAATTTTTGTTTTGTTTTTGTTTTCTTGTGTTTAATATGTATATTTTATTAGACTTTTACTATGAGAGAATTTTTGTTTTATTTATCTGATTTCTACTGTTTAATAGATGTATTTTGTAAATGACAACTTCACATGTGAAATTTTTGTTTATTCTAATTTATTGGGTTTATAAAAATATGTTTGATATTAGACCTTTATCACGTGACAATTTTTGCTTTATATATCTGATTTCTTGTATTCAATATGTATATTTTGGAAATTAGAAATTTAATGGTATAAAATATTTTTATATAATATCTTGTGTTCAGTAAGTATATTTTTGATATTAGACAACTTTCTGATGAGAATTTTCTTATAATGGTCTTATATATTCTGTTCAGTGTGTATAATTTGGACATTAGACCTTAAGCAGATGAGAATTTTTGTTTTTTTAATTTCTTGTGTTCAATATACATACTTTGGATATTAGACCTACTGGTGAGAATTTTGTTTTTTTTTTATTGCATGAATTCAGTATGTATATTTTGATAATGACCTTTATCAGATGCAAATTTTTGTTCTATGTATTTGATTTCTTGTGTTCAGCTTGCATATTTTGGAAATGAGTTCTTTATAAGGTGAGAATATTTATTTAATTAATTTCTTATATTCAGTATGTATATTTTGGATATAAGACTTTTATCAGATGAGAATTACTTTTTATTAATCTAATTATGTCCAATATGGATATGTTTGATATTAGACCTTTATCAGTTCAGAATTTTTATTTTATTTAATTTCTTGTGTTCAATAAGTATATTTTTCATATTTGATCTTTATCACAAAAGAATTTTTTTTTGTTTTTCTGATTTGTTGTGTTCTGTGTGTATATTTTGAATATTAGACCTTTATCAGGTGAGAATTTTTGTTTAATTTATCTGAATTCTTGTTTTCAATATGTATATTTGGGATATTAATTCTTTATCATGTGAGAAATTTTGTTTTATTTAATTTCTTGTGTTTAGTATTTATTTTTTGAATATTAGAAAATTATCAGATGAGAAATTTTGTTTTATTTATCTGAATTCTAGTGTTTAATATGTGTATTTTGGATATTAGACTTTTATCAGTGAGAATTTCTGTTTTATTTACATGATTTCTTGGGATCAATGTGTATATTTGATATTAGACCTTTATCAGATGAGAATTTTTGTTTTATTTATCTAATTATGTTCCATATGCATATTTTTGACATTAAACATTTATCAGATGAGAATTTTTCTTTTGTTTAATTTCTTATATTCAGTATGTATATTTTGGCTATTAGATATTTATCAGGTGAGAATTTTTGTTTTATTTATGTGGTTTTATGTATTCAATATGTATATATTGGATATTGGATATTAGCCTTTTGTTAGGTGATAATTTCTGTTTCTTTTTATTTCTTATGTTCACTATGTATATTTTCGATATTAGACATTTATCAGATGAGAATTTTTACTTTATTTATCTCATTATGTCAATATGTATCTTTTGAACAAACACTTTGTGTTTTATACAGTTGATTTTTTTGTGTTCAATATGTATATTTTGGATATTAGACCTTTATCAGGTGAGAATTTTTGTTTATTGATCTGATTTCTTTTGTTCAACATGGATATTTGGGATATTAGACCATTAACAGATGAGAATTTTTGTTTTATTTATCTAATTATGTTCCATATGCATATTTTTAATATTAGACCTTTATCAGATGAGAATTTATCTTTTCTTTAATTTATTGTGTACAATATGTATATTTTGGATATTTGAGTTTTTCTTCCTTTAATTTCATGTTGGCTGTTGGCTTGCTGTAAATTGCCTTTATTATGTTTATGTACGTTCCTTGTATTTCTTCTTTCTCCAAGACCTTGAGGGTATCATGAAGGGGTGTTGGATTTTGTGAAAGGCTTTTTCAGAATCTAATGAGAATATCATGTATTTCTTTTCTTTCAGTTTGTTTATATGATGGATTACACTCACAGATTTTTGTATGTTGAACCATGACTGCATTTCTTTCATGAAGCTTACTTGATCATGGTGGATGAAATTTTGATGTGTTCTTGAATTTCGTTTGCCAGTATTTCTTTGAGTACATATCCATCTATGTTCATGAGGATTGTTTATTCTGTAATTTTGTTTCTTTGTTGTATCTTTGTTTGATTTGGGTAACTAAAGCCTCATAAAGCAATTTGGCAATATTCATTCTGTTTCTAGTGTGTGGAACAATTTGAGGTGTACCAGTATGAGCTCTTCTTTGAAATTCTTGTAGAATTCTGTGCTGAAACCATCTGGACCTGGGCTTTTATTGGTTGACAAACTTTAAATGACTGCTTCTATTTCCTTAGGGGTTATAGGTCTATTTAAGTTGTTTATCTGGTCTTGATTTAGTTTGTGTATTTGGTTCCTATTCAGAAAATTTTCCATTTCTTTTAGAGTTTCTAATTTTGTCATGTACAGGTTTTTGAATTATGACCTGATGATTCTCCATATTTCCTCATTTTCTATTATTATGTCTTCTTTTCATTTCTGATTTTTTTTTAATCTGGACATTCTCTCTCTCTCTGTCTTTTGGTTAGTTTGATTAGGGGTTTGTCTATCTTCTTGGTTTTTTTCAAAGAACCAACTTTTTTGTTTCATTGAATTTTGTTTTGTTCTCTTTTTTTTCCTTTTTTGATTTCAGCCCTCAATTTGATTATTTTCTGACCACAATTTTTCCTGGGTGAATTTCCTTCTTTTTTCTCTAGAGCTATCAGATGTGCTGTTAAGCCCCTAGTGTGAGATTTCTCAAAATTCTTTATGTAGATATTTAGTTGTATGAACTTTCCTTTTACTACTGCTTTCATAGTGTAATATAAGTTTGGGTACATTGTACACTTCTATTATTGAACTCTAAGAAGTCTTTAACTTCTTTATTTTGTCCTTCACTCATTGGTAATTCAGTTGGGCTTTATTTAGTTTTCATTATTTTGTATGATTTCTGTAATTTCTGTTGTTTAATTCTAACATTAAGCCATATTGTTAAGTATATTTTCTGTACCTTTGAGCTGGTATTCTTCTTCTTGCATCCCTATTATTCTTCAGTTTGGTCTTTTCATTGTGTCCCACATTTGCTTGATGTTTATTTGTTATGACTCTGTTGACTTGAATGTATTCCTTGCCTGAAAAAATATTTTTTTCCTCTGGCATCTTCAAAGCTTAGAGATTCTCTGTTCCATCTCTTGCCTTCTGTTGGTTATGCTTGCATCTGCAGTTCCTGTTCATTTACTCATATTTTCCATTTTAATATTCCATACGTTTGTGTCTTCTTTATTGCCTCAATTTCAAATTTCAAAGCTTGATCTGTTTTCTTTGTTTGATTGTTTTTCTTGGTTTTCTTGGCTTTCTTTAATAGATTTATTGATCTCCTCCAACTTTTTGTTTGTCTTTACTTCTATTTCTTTAAGGGAATTTTCATTTCTTCTTTAAAGGCCTCTATCATCTTCATAAAGCCATTTTAAGATCACTTTGCTCTGCTTCTTCTACGTTGGGATATTCAAGTCTTGCTGTTGTAGAGCCACTAGGTTCTGGTGGTACTATATTGCTTTTTTTGTTGTTGAATGCATTCTTGCACATCCACCTACCCATCTCTTTCTCCAATCAGTACAAGCAGTATCTGTGTCTCAGGGAGACACTATTGGTCCATCCTACAGCCTCTTACATGGGCCATGCTGCTATAAAGAGAAAATTATCCCAGAAGTTGCCTGCAGGCTTAAGTTAATCCCACAAAGTACCAGCAGCCATCATGCTGTGGGAAGATCAACATTTTGGTCACATATACAAAGGGTTAAGAAACACAGTAAAAACAAATTCAAACAGAAAAGTCTCTAAATGGGTTATGATGTATTTAAAAATATATATGTAGGTTTGGTAAAAAAAGGAAAAAAGTATACGCCAGTATAAAATGAAATAAATACTTTAAAATTTCCTTAAAGAGACAATAATAATATAAATAAAATATGCTACATAAAAATGAAAAATAAACAAAACACCTGGATTATGTATAGTATTATGTTTTCTTTGAATTCTTTGACTGTTAATGAACTAACTACAGACTCACACCTGATTATGGGGGCTGCTAAGCTAAACCAACACGTATGTTTTAAAGATATCTTGACTTCAAAATTTGTGTCTTAGAATATGTTGCTTTCAAAAAAAGTTTCTAATTTGTTTCCACAGAAGATGAGAACCTATGGATTACTTTTGGGTTAGTATGATTTGATTGAGCAAGAACCCCTGAAAAATCTCCAATGGGAATGATGGCCAAGATGATCCAATACCCACGACAGCTTCAATGCTACTGGCTGAGATTGACTAACCACACAAATAACCCCAATCAAGACTTGACCATAATTCTAAATTTCCTCAGAATCCCCACAGACTACCAGTGCCCTTAATTAGAAGGAAGTAGTATATAAAACTGTGCCCAAATTCACAAAATATTGTTTATGAATGTTTGTTTTTATTTAAAGAGGGTTGATTATAATTAATGGTCAAAGTCAATCTTTCTAAAACTGGATGATATAGCAATGACAAGGTCAATAATTGAATTCCTTTAATTAAAAAAAAACTGTTAATCTCAAAATACTTTATATTGATATGGATTTTGGTTTATTGATACAAATTTAAAGTCAATTTTGCTATAGTATGCATATATTTCAACTCTTTTTAAAGGTATTTTAAAGTAGCTCATTTAAAAATGCAATGTAAGCCGGGTGGTGGTGGCGCACGCCTTTAATCCCAGCACTCGGGAGGCAGAGCCAGGCGCATCTCCGTGAGTTTGAGGCCAGCCTGGACTACCAAGTGAGTTCCAGGAAAGGCGCAAAGCTACACAGTGAAACCCTGTCTCAAAAAACCAAAAAAAAAAATGCAATGTATACATAATGCAAATTAATAGTTATCTATAATAGTCAAATTTATAATCATGTTTATTAGGTTTTCTAGTTATACAGAAATATATTTCTGATATATAGATAACCTTCAAACACTTCAAAGTCCTACAGAATATAGCATATTTAAGTGTTCTAAGAACTTAGACTTTTCTGGACAATGAGACATATCTGCTCCTGACACCACCTATTGCTTCGAAGAGAATAATGGGCATTAAAGAAACTCAATATGGAGTTTATTTACAATAGGGAAAAGCTTAGACATTTGGGCAGGAAACTGTTGTCCCTGGACTGCATGATAAACTTGCCATGTGGGACACATAGGAAGGTGACCCCTGACTTTGCTAAAACAAGGAGAGATGGTCCTTCAGGTTTCTGATTTGCAGAAGAAACTGCCAGACATTCTTCAGGACACATAGAAAAGTGACTGATGAACTTTGTCCGTAGAAGGAACAGTTTATCAAATTTTCTGCTTCACGGAAAAGTCTGACAGAGACTCTAAGCCAGTAGGCTGAAGATGGATGCCCCAATCTTACAGAGGAACTTTGAATAACTGACCAAGCAGCCCAATGTCACTGTCATTTCTAGAATTTTGGTAGTTGCTTGAAATGCACTTGCTGTTTACTCAGATAATATTCTTCTAGAATCTTTGATGGAATTGAAGATTAGATATTTATAATTATAATTTTCCTTTGTAATGAATACAATGTAAATTAGGTATAAAACTTTAGACTCACAAAGATAGAATAGATGATAGAATATTTCCTTTAATTTTTGCCAAATACAAATTGACTAGTTATTATAACTATAATTCTTGCTCAATAACTGTTTTGTTACATGTAATTTTATTATGTTAAAATAAAAAACTTCCTTTTTCATTAGACATAAAAGGGGAAGTGCTCTGGGATGGTCTTTCTGTTTGCTGTGTATATGTGTCATGACTATTGGTTAATATAGATGGTGTTTTGTCCTATGGCAAGACAGGTTAGATCCAGGTAGGAAATCCAAAAAAATATACAGAGAGAAGAAAGGCAGAGTGCAAGAAGATGCTGCAGTCTGCTCCGGTAGCCAGATGTATTGGAACACCCATAAGGCCATGAGACATGTAGTGATACTTAGATTAATAGAAATGGGTTAATTTAAGATCAAAGGGCTCATCAATGATAAGCCTGAGCCATAG